>NC_088931.1:77822500-78122500 GCF_038396675.1 Hydra vulgaris
TTATTGTTACACTTGTAGGTTTATTTATTTAAGATATTTATTGTTACACTTGTAGGTTTGTTTATTAAAGATATTTATTGTTACACTTGTAGGTTTGTTTATTAAAGATATTTATTGTTAATCTTGTAGGTTTGTTTATTTAAGATATTTATTGTTACACTTGTAGGTTTGTTTATTAAAGATATTTATTGTTACTCTTGTAGGTTTGTTTATTAAAGATATTTATTGTTACTCTTGTAGGTTTGTTTATTAAAGATATTTATTGTTAATCTTGTAGGTTTATTTATTTAAGATATTTATTGTTACACTTGTAGGTTTGTTTATTAAAGATATTTATTGTTAATCTTGTAGGTTTATTTATTTAAGATATTTATTGTTACACTTGTAGGTTTGTTTATTAAAGATATTTATTGTTAATCTTGTAGGTTTATTTATTTAAGATATTTATTGCTACTATTGTAGGTTTTTTTATAAAAGACATTGAACCCATTTTCAAAAATTGCATCATAAAAATGTTTAACATTAAGGTCGTCATTATAGAGAAAACAATTCATGTTTAAATCTACAATTATAAAGTTTTGCTTTTTTTTAAAGGTATATTTTTTTAACGATTTGTTGTAAAAACATGCTAAGGTTTTCACTCACGCCGTCAGGTGCCGATAACAACAGCTTTATTTAGCACTTGAGCCACCGCAATGAACTTATTTCAAGAGCCTAAGAGAGTCTTCTACTAGAAATATAGTAATATATTTTTCTAAAAATAAAAGCAATATGAAATAATACCTAGTATGAATACTGCTGAATTTGTTTGCAAAGTTTGCAAAGCGTATTCATTATCAAAACAGTCGCAATCTAAACATTTGATGGCTGAAGTAATTAAATAAAAAATTCCATGGTTTGAGGCTCCCTCTAGTCATACCATGAGGGCATGTGTTGTCCTGGTGACATCCGTAAGTTAACAAAAATATTGTATTGTATTTTAATCTTTTATATATTAAAAATAAACCCTTGAATAATAGTAACTGATTCGTTTGTTGTCTTCAACCAATTTATGACTTTCTCAGCACTTTAGTAGCATATTTCTGAGCACATTTAAACATTAGAATTCTGAAATAATATACACCTATATAGCTATCAACTGGCTTCATTTATTTTCAATAAGCACATTCATTTTGTAGCAATAAAATTCAATATGTTTTCTTGAAAGTTTATTTGAAAATTTCAAACCTTCAAACTTATGCAACTCAAACATAGGCTTAAAACAACTCGATTAAATATAGAGCTTATCCAAAAAAATAAAAAAATCATTTAGAGAATTTCCAGCTAATTTAAGTATATGGCATGGATCTAGGAAATGTACCATTAAATGTAACACTTTTGATAAAGTTAATACAAAACCAAATTCAAAATGATTTTTTTAGAGCATGTTAAATCACTTGATTTGGCTTTATTTAGTTAAAAATAACCAATATATATTTTCCGATGAGCTTGAAAAACTAATCGTTTAAAACTAAAGCCTTTGTATAATATATATAACATAAACAACAGGTGTTTTCCAAAGTCCTCGCAAACCAATTAACATGAAGACTAATGCGTCTATAGCTGGAGTACCAAGTTCACCTACAGTAACATCCTTACCAAAATCACAAAATCAATACAGTGATCTGAACTTTTTTTCAAGTTATACTGTTTTTGATTGCCACAGCATAAGGGAACAATATTTAAAATCAGCATCTGTTTTCTGTTTATTACCATAATATGAAAAAATATCATGGAATAAATTAGGATCGCAATTTATAGATGATGCCTTATGTCTTATATAAGATTGTTTGAAGAAAGTTATATGTATGCAGAGAATAAAAATAAAGCATATGTAAAAGAAGTTTTTTTACTTTATTGTTGTATCTGTGACCTTGTGGTTTAAGATATTGATATGAAAATTATAAATATATAAGTAGTATAACCATTTTTCAGCATATATATTATGAGATCTCTTCAACTAGCATGACATGGTATTAACTTAATTATTATTTCTTTGTTGAAATAATAATTGTAAGGTGAGCTCAAGCGTAAATGTATTATAGCTACGCGTAAATGTAATATAGCCTAAGCGTAAAAGAAAACTTGTCCTATTAAAGCATAAAAACTTCCAGATTGTCCAACTTCACTAGCAACACTAGGCATGGAATCGGATTAACTATAACTTCTGTATGAGATAGTAGTTGTAGAATCAATTGAATCTTTTGATTGATATAATAGTCCTGATGATTTATTATTAAATGATTTAATATTGGCACCGTTCCACAAAGAAAGATATAAGTCTTCTAAATCAGGTGAGCAGTATATACATACACTATCCACATCAAATCTAGGAAATATTGTGTAATTATTTTCGTTATATGGTGTCCAAGGTTGTATAACATTGTTAGTATTTACAGGAGAATTGTATGCGTCATACATGCGTAATCTTGATTCCCACCAATTTCCAGATCTACCAACAATATGCATTCTAATATATTTCAAATAAACACTATTACCAGTGCCTGTAGTGTCTTATAATATATTCTTTACCATAAATTGTGTTCATATATCTAAATGTTTCTGAGTATAATTTAATAGATCACAATGATTGTGGTATTGATGGATTTAATGTAATAAAAGGTTGTAACCAATATTTTACTATATTTCTAGTTTTATTGTATAATTCTATTATAAGACTAGTATTAAATGGCGAATCAAATGTAAAGTATCCTCCTAATGTGTAAAGTATCCTCCTAATGTGTAAAGTATCCTCCTAATGCATTAGCAGTATGCACATTACAACCTTGTAAAAAGTTTGCATAAAATGACTAACTAAGTGGGTCAAGTGGAGGAAATAAAAAAATTACAGGCTAAACCAATATAACTTAATCCAGTACTATCTGTAGAAAAAGAATAATCTCCTATGCAAAGTGCATGATCTGCGAATATTCTAAGAAATACGTTACCTGGCACATTATGATAAAGATCTGTCCCTTCAAGTGCTAACCATAGTTTTCTGAGAATACCAGGACCAGAAAGTTGAATAAATATTGTTGTTGCATCAACACCTGTATTTGGTGAAATAGTCTGTGATTTTACTCCAAGACACGTTAAACTTGAATTTGGTATTATTCCTTAACCGTTAAAATTAGGTGCTTTATTATCAAGATAATTTTTTGTAGCAGCATCATTTGAGTTAGTAGGTTCTGCTACATTTATTAATTCATTAGAATTCATATTAATATTGCTAGTAAGATTATTAGTAAAATCTTATGAATTTCGTACTTGAATCTCCTGTATTTAAAATTATTCCTTCAACATTGATAAGTTTATGATAATTGCTATTTTCCATTTTTATTTATAAATTGTTTTTTTTCTTTTAAAATAACTCTTTGACCTATTTGACCTCTTTGATCTATAAATTATATTTTTCTAATTTCAGTTTGTAGTGCCCATATGCTAATGTTTGTATGCCATCTTCTAAAATAACTCTTTTATTGTCTTCTGGGATTTTTGCTATTTTATTGCTCTCTTCTGTGTAAATTTCATGTGAATGAATGAATTTTATGTGAATGAATGAATTTTATGTGAATGGGATCTTATTACATTCATTATTACATTCATTTTCCTAATATGATGCCTTTTATTTAATAAACAATCTTTGTAATCTTCATGTGTTATATATTTCTTAACAACATTTTTCTTTACTCCCTTACATTTTTTGTTACCTTTTCCGTGTACTTTGTAAGAATACAACTTTGATCTGAGTCCTACAAATTCTTCAATTTGTGCTCCTGCTGATTAATCTTTAAACATTCCTATTACTTTCTTATTAACACCAACTTTAAAATTTACATTATTAATTGCTGGGTGTTTTGGGTCAAGTTCACTTGTATCAAATTTGCTTTCAATATCTTTAGAAATATCTGCGTAAAAGTCTTCTTTTTTAATTTCGTATGCAAATGAATCTGTATCTGTGAATAATAGTTTCGCTCGATCAGAATATTTTTTCTTTTATGTAATCGTAATGAAATTCGTTCATTAGTGTTTTGCTCAAATCTAGTATAAACATTTCTCAGTAAATTGGTTTAGCATATTTTAATTTTGTTCTTTTCATATGTATTGATATTAAATTTTCATCAAATATTGTTCTACTTTGAAAGTTAGGTTTCGATGAAAATTTAATAGCTTCATTTCTGTCTGTTACTAATCTAATATCAACTCTGCTTTCAATATTCTCCATTGTTTTTCCAAATACTGCATTATTCATGAGTTTAAAAAAGTCTTTTACGAAATTGGTAGTTGCTTTAGTTCTTAGATTTGTATTTAGTTCAATGTATTCATTTGGCCATGCTCTTTCTTCAAACTTCATACCACTATGAATTTTTGTAATCTTCAATCCTAATCTTTCATACAATTTAAGATTTTTATAATGTAATGCATAATTTTTTTTATTATTCAGGTTATGTACTAATTTTTCAACATTATTAACAGTTATCCTTTCGGGTGCAAGTGGATAATCATTATGTTCATCTTTAGATATTCAGGGTAATCTAAATCGACGTCTAGTATACATGGAATTGATTTCCAGTTCATCAACTCATTTTCATCCATCCATTTAAAACTATGTGTAGGTAGTGGTTTACTCATTGCCCATCCATATAAATTATTAGCATCTAGATATTGGGTGAATGTTGATGGTTTGTTTTGATCATACGCATCATCCTTATACTTATCATTAGATGTTCTTAATCTATTAGATATCATGCTAATACCTCCGCCTATTCCTTTCTTTATCATCAGTATCATTTCATAATCACTTAGCAATTCAAATTTTATTTTGGTTTTCTTTAATGCCACATCCCATGCTAATCCTGGTGATATGTAGTACCAAGCGGGATCTAATTTATAACAATTCATGCAAACATCTCTAAAATTTTCAAAGACGTCAGCTAGTAAAAGCACATCTGAAATAAAAAGATACAAGTCATGATAATCTCTAAATGTTTTGCAATTAAACTCATTCCATACATTTTGTGCATGTGAGTAATCATCGTCACTTATATCTTCCTAATTTAATTTTGAAAAGAATGATTCTTTTTGTGGTAATTGTTTCTCATTAAATTTATTAATAGAATCAACCCAACCATATGGGGATACACCTTTTCTTAGTAACAGATCTAATTTTTCACCTAAATATAATTTTCCGATATTTTGTACTGGTCTTTTGCTAAATTCTTTGATGAAGCATTAAAACTAGAAGGTATAAATCTATAACTATCTAAGAAACGTAGTTCACGCTCAATTTTAACTTTCTTACCCTCTGTATTAATAAACTCATCAACTTTAATCTCTCTAGAAAAGCTAATATATTTTTCTTCATTGTTTGGTATACAACTCAACTTTTCTCCTGATAATTTCTGTATAAATAAGTGAGAATCATAACCAGATAAATTGTGAAATTGTACTAAAAAGAATTTTGGAATTACAATTTTGATGAGCTTTTATTTTGTTTTTTAAAATTTGTGATTTAAAATATTCCAATTAATGGAATATTTTAAATTACAATTTTGATGAGCAGCATCTCTATATTTTCCAGTAATATGACAATGGTCAGGTATTTTATCTTTTTCAAGATCTCCTCCACAAATGTGACATGATGTTGCTACATTAGAATCATGTTTGTTTTCAGGAGTAAATATCATCTTTTTTGGAAATTTAATAATATCACAAATTTTCTTAATATCTTTTTCTAAGCTGCCAACAAATTTATGTGCAACATCATCTATTTCACTACTTGAAGTAAATGTGACTAATTTGCCTTGATAAAAATTTTTATCAAGACATTTAGTATAATAACAGAATGAGCTTGGAATATGTCTTTGATATTGCTTAGTATAGGAATCATTCGGATTTGGTGTACAAGTGTTGATTGGTTTGATAAAACTTTCAAAGTTGGCATACACTACAAACGGTACTCTCATTAATTTATTGTAAATAATAAACTGCATTGTTGAATTTGTGGTGGAAGTTCAATACGCACTGAATCATGTGTGTCACAATACAATTTATGATCAGATAAAGATTCTTCCGAGTTAAACCCAAGTAAACAATTCCTAAAACAATAAACTTTACCACGATGTCAAGATGTTTGTGAAGAAAGTAATCTACTTAAACTTTTTGTTAAACAAGAATGATTAGTTTCACCATTTGAGATTAACAATAAATCTATTAAATGTTTGCGATCATTATTCTTTGATACATGCAAAATATGAACTTCTGAATTTTCATATCCAAATACATTGACACTGATATCTATATTATTTTTCTCAAATTAAGTAATTTGGTTTAATGATACTGGAAACTCTATTTTATCCAAGTTTATTTTTTCAGCTTGATTTTTAAGCTCTTTATCTACTATTTCAGAATTTTTATCTTTTGGATTTAATGCTCTTGCAACACCCCACTTAAAACATTGATTATCTTCATTTTTTATATTAATTATTGTTTTTTTAGTTGCTAAATTATTATTAAGTGGAATGTATGATCTAGCTTTAATAGGATTATACTCAATAATATTTATTTCCATCTTTTCAACAGAAACAAGTCTCCAACCTGATCCTGCCTGTTGATATAATGATAATTATTCTAAAATTTTCTGCTTTGATATTTCATAAAACTCATCTAAATCTGTTGTTTCTAATACAACTTGATTATTCGTTCTAAATACACCAGTTGCGGTTATAGTTGCTTCTGTTTTAATATCAGTACGCTCCATTTCACAATCGAGAACTATATAAACTTTTAAATTTTTATTTTCTTTCAATACTTTAATGGCGCTATTTTTAGCAGCATTTATGAAAGATAAAACATCGTAAGCTTCTATTCCTTTAGCTGTAAATTGTTTTGTAACATTTTTAACAGATGTTTGCGTTAATTTAAATTTTATTGGTTTCCTTTCTTCAACTTTATCATCTGGTTCATTTTTACTTTTAACTTCAACTTTATCATCCGGTTTTATTTATAACTAATTTATTGTATACATTTTTAAATGAGTTGATTTTTTGATTAACTTGATTCTTAATTGCATAAGGTACGTATGACACAATCCAATCTGCAATAGAAATTAAATTTACTTTTTAGCCAACTTGCAGTAGATTGAGTTGGTTTTTATTCAATTGGCGTGTTCCCAATTTTTGTGTGCTCAACAGGGTTGTCTTCAACAGAGTTGTGCACTAACGCTTCTAATAATTCACTTTTTTGCATTCTATAATAATATTTAATTTTTTGCTCTTTTGGGATTTGTTGTAATTCTCTGAAAAGCCTCAGATGGAAGTGTGAGCAAACCTTGTTGCTAAACGTTGATTCTTATTTCTCCAGCACTATTTAGGTTTGTAAGAGCCACTTGCTCATATTCATGGAGTTTAAATCTTTCAATTCCATCATCAACAGTTGATTTTTCTGTAAAATTTAATACTTCAGAAGTTGTCATTATGTTTTTTTATATACAGTATAAAAATTTTTTTTTTGTTAACTAATAATTGTATACAAAATTACGCCAATCGAAGACCTCGACCGCGTACTTTTTTAACTAGATCGTCTATTCTTATAGCATTTTCATTTGATGCTTTTTTTACTGATCTTATTGCAGAATTCATCATTGTTTTATTAATATTTGTTGTTACTTCATCTACATTATTTTTTAGATCTTTAGATCCATTATTTTTTAAATTTGAAATTATTTCTCCAGTTTTTTTATTAGCAGCAGTATTTGGTTGTGAAAATATTTTTGAAGATGCTTTATCAATTATTTATTTTCCTTTTTCAACTGCAGCATTTCTAGCAGCTTCTATTAATAATTTTGAATGTTTTCCTGTTGATTTAGCAGCAGTTATTGCAGTTTTTTCTAAATCGCTAGCAGCCAACTATTTCAACATAGCTGATGATGCTCTTGTTACATTTGACGCTGCTATTCGTTTAAATAAAATTTTTACACTATCGAATATACCACTTCCTCCAATAACATGTTTCTTTACATATCTCTTATTATTAACAATTAGCATTTTTTATGTACTATATATTTTTTTTATATGCATTGATATATAATTATAAATTATTTTGTATTGCTTTATACTGTTCACTATTCATAACATCTTGCCGTAATAATTCATCACAAATTGCAACAGCTTCATTTCTTGATCCAGAGTTATCTGCTTTCCATGCAGCTATACGTAATTTAAGCATTTTAATTAGTGCGTTAGGGTTGCTAGAAAGGATTATAGTTTGTAATCCTGTTCCCTTTGATTCACGCTGTCCATTTTTCTTTATATCTCTCCAAATCGGAGTTATTATTTCTCTGTATTTTTCGCTCCTAGATGACTTTGGTTTGTATGGGTTTTCAGTAGAAATTGCATGTGTTTGTATTAATATATCTCAATAATTTTTAAGATCATTTCCATTATATATTGCCTTATTAGGATTAAACTTTGTTATCAACCCCCAAAGACCGGGAGTAAACTAATATGTCTCACCATCAATATCATCATCATTAATAAATATTGGCTTTTTTCCGATATATAACATATCGTCTTTAGAATATATTTCAAATATTGTATCTGTAGACTTTTTACTATTAGTATACATTCTTAGATAATCTGTTGCAAATTTTCCAAGCCTCTAGTCTTTATTTTCTTCATAAGAAGGATTTAGTTCTTTATAAACATGCTCAGCCAGTATTTCAGGATGAGCATTTGAAAAAGTGAGTGCAAATTTAATAGCTTGATCGTTCAATTTAGATATGTTTTCTTTTAATCCAGCTTGACTATCAATTAATGGCCTGTAAAATTTTTCTAAGTCTAGCTGTAAATTAAATTTACCCATCTTTTCATATAAATTATTCTGCTGTATTCTTTTTTTAATACCTAAGAACTCTTTAACGATTTGATCTCTTTTTTCAGGATCTTCAATTTTTAGAAATGACATTTTGCTTTTTTATAAAAAAGATAAAAAAGCACAACATAACGATTTATGGTGTGTTTTATGTTTAATGTTTTATTTTAATACATTATTTTGTGTTTTTACGTTTACATTTTTACTAAATCTACTTTGGAGTATATTAAGTGCCTCATCTCTTCCTTGTTTAATTAATGATTCCTTAGTTTGTTCATTAATTTCAGCTTTTATTTTTGTTCTAATTTGTTCAAGCATGTCTTCAAATTTGACAAGTTCACCAAGTATTAATTCAAATTCATTTTCATTTATATAACCATCTACTAGAGCTTTAGAAATATAATCACTTATTGTATTTAGTTTTGAATCAGCAAGTACCTTAATCTTTTCATGCTTTTCTGCTTTTAAATTCAATTTTTTATAAAGTTGTTCTCCTAATAATGATAAAATACCTGGTCCTAATGCTGCACCCTCACATACAATAACTACTGGTGCCGCAATTATTGTTGATAAAAATCCAATTCCAATAGTTCCAAGTGTCATAATGCTTGCTAGTTATGAATTATCAATTGAAATGTTGAAATTATTTTTACAGCTCTACTTTTTACTTAAAATATTTATTTTTTCTCTCATTCTTTTTAAGAATGGAATATTAGCAAATGGTGAACTTGGTCCTAATAATAAACCTGATCCTGTTGATATACATCGAGATCTGTCATTACCACAACGTGAGTACAATTCATCACCTACAGAACCTTCCTTACTCCATGGCCTCAAAACCAGATCCTGCACCTGTCATTTTAACTCCTTGTCCATTCTTTTTTAAGTACACAACACCCCTTCCAGCAATTTTATCAACCATAGCTGATCTAGCTGCTGAACCTACTCCTGTTAATAGTCCTGCTGCAAGTTAATAGTCCTTTAGCAATGTTAATAGTCCTTAAGCAACGCTTGTAGTGCTCCAATAAATCCTCTCTCTATTTGAGAGTTGTGAGCTAGTTGTTTTTTACTTAAATTAATTATTACACTAGTACCTTTTTCATATGCTCTTCTAATTCTATTCAACTGTGTATTTGTTACAACTAAAACATGTTCACCATTAAGATCTGAACGCTATAACTTAATACTAGCTCCATAACCATCTTCAATTGCTTTTTTAAGTTTTTCTAATTGCCCTTGCGAAACATTTATATTAATATTAGTATATTTACTCATTTTGTTTTATATATACAATAGAAAAAAATTATTTTACTTCTCTTATATGAAATGTAAGAGTTTCTTCTCCTCGTAAATTCAAAAAAATTCCATTTTGATCAAGCAATTTATTTTCCATTTTAGTTATTGTTTTTAGTGTTACTGGTAAATAAATTAAATTATACGGCTCTAGAGCAATTTTATATCCAGGACCTACAGTTGGGAAAAAAGAATATACAACGTTATCAGTTCCTCCATTTATATACAATGATTCTATTAAACCACTTGTAATACGTATACTATTAACATTTAATATGTTTACTATATTAGTTGATATATTGTAGCCTGCTGAATTTATTCCACTGTCAAAACCAAAAACAGTTTTAATTGAATTTGAAGTTGTAAAATCAACTTTATGACCAGTTGCAATAGTTAAAGCTGATCTAAATATATAATTATTTCCTTCAATTGTAATATTTGCAATTCCTGAACTTGTATCACCGTTTCCTGTCATAACCAATTGAATATATTTATTTATATCAGTAATTTCATACCATCGATCAGGAATGTTTACATCCTTCCAAGTTGCTCCATTATTTGCGCTATATCTAAAATTGTTGTTTGAAGAATTAATATTAGGAAAACTGTATTATGTCTCTAACCTAACTAAAACCATTTCATATTCTCTATCTTCTCTAAGTGGAATAATAGGGCCAGGCTTAGTTTTTAAGATATTGCTATTTCCACTCACTAATAAATATGTCATTTTGTTTTTATATATACAAGAAAAAAATTTTTTTTTTATAATTTTGAAAAAAAAAATTAAATTTTTTTTTTTAAATTTGCAAGTTGGTATATAAAAGTTATCTAATCCACTTCTATATTTTCCATAACCTCTTTTGGGAGATAGATCTATAATAACAAATCCGTGAGGCTCTGACCAAGCATCTTTACAAAATTTTACAAACTCGTCTTATGTCATATCACTTGAAACATGATCTTTATAAATAAGATTTAAATTCTTTGAATCTTGTGGAAATAAGCAAATAAAATTTGTATTTTCTCTATAGTTTACCTAGGTAACATTAAATAATTTTGAGCAAGATATAAACAATCTACATTACTATGTCTTCCTCTTATATAACATTTTTCACACTTATTTTGTTTTGTTAATTGTAAATCATCAAATATCATTAAATTATTCTTATAAATATCAAGATCTTCAGGATCAGGTACATCTTCTACTGTTTCAAAAAACTTGCACTCTATATCCGTTTTCTAATTTAAATTTTTTGAAATGTCTTCAATTATAAGCTCAGGGTTTGCATTTAACTTTTCTATTTTGTCTCGTAACTTAAATAGTTCAAGAATAGTTTCTTTTTGTAATTTTTTTTCAAAAGATCGTTTTAATATTTTGTATTCTGGTTGAAAAAGAGATTTTCCAAAAACTTGTAAATTATTATGGTCTAACCAACCAGGTCTCAAAAGTAAATTCAATAATAAAGTAGTTTTTCCACAACTTGACTATCCAACAATAACTCCTCTTATACTCTTTGGTAACAACTTATTATTATTTCTCTTATTGTTATTTACATTCCATGAATTGTTAAATTCATGGAATGTAAATAACATTCCATGAATTTAACAACTGTAACTGTGTTAAATGCAAAAACAAAACAAATACACTAAACTTACAAAATGTTGTGAGTAAAAGCAAAAGAAATATGCAACGTAGAACTTGCGCTATTTGTGGAAAAATAAAAACTAAATTAGTCATCAAAATCAAAAAAAGGAGGTGATTTAGTTAGTTCAATTAATTCAGCAGCAAGTAAATTAAAACTACCATGGTCAAAGTTTCCAGGTGAAATGATTTACCTGGTACGAACTTTACAGGTCCTGGTACTAATTTAGATGAAAGATTAACTTCTACTGACGCATATAAAGAATGGAGTAAACCTGTAGATAGAGTTGATAATGCAGCTTACCATCACGATCTTGCTTACAAATACTTCAAGGATACGTCAAAAAGAAATTTAGCTGATAAAACTATGCTCGAGGAAATGGATGCTATAAAAAATCCGACGATTCGTGAAAGAATTGAACGAGGTATTATAAAACCTATTATATCATCTAAAGCAAAGTTTGATTTAGGTGTTCAAAAAAACTACCAACAATCAGTAAAAAAGACGAGGATAAAGAATTAAAGTGGACTAACAAGCTTGCAAACGAACTTCATAGGCCAGTTGTAAAACATTTCAGAAGAAGAAAAGTTATTGTAAATGGAATCGATGAAATATAGGCTGCTGATTAAGTTGACATGCAATCTTTTTCCAAATTCAATGACGGTATAAAATACTTAATAATGGTGATAGATGTTTTTTCAAAGTACGGATGGATTGTTCCATTGAAAAGTAAAACTATAGTTGATATTGCTAATGCTATCTAATAAAATCTTTAAAGATAGAAGGAGTCAAAAAATGTGGGTGGATAAAGGCTTAGAATTTTATAATAAGCATGTTAAAGCGCTAGGTGTTCAGTTATATTCAACTAAAAATGAAGAAAAAAGTTGAGTAGTTGAACGTTGGAATAGAACATAAAAAATATGTTCAAATACTTTTCAGCTAATTCTACTAGAAAATATATTGACGTTTTAAATAAAATGGTAAATAAATATAACAACACAAAGCATTCCTCAATTAAAATGACACCAGTTAAAGCTAGCGATAAAAAGAATGAAAATATTGTTTGGTTAAATCTAAATGAAAATGCACGATTAGAGTCTGTAAAACCAAAGTTTTTAATTGGTGATAGAGTTAGTTAAAAAGAAGATAGCGTTTGAAAAAGGATACACACCGAGATGGACTGAGGAAGTTTTTACTGTGTCACAGATTCAGTTCACAGATCCACCAGCGTATAAATTAACTGACGATAATGGTGAAGAAATACAAGGTACTTTTTATGAACAAGAAATGCAAAAAACTGAAAAAACTAAATTTAGAGTTGAAAAAGATATTCGTAAACTCAAAAAAAAATCATTAGTAAAGTGGTATGGGTATCCTGATTCGTTCAATTCATGGGTTGACAATAAAGAACTGATAAGTATGTAAAAAATAGTGGAAAAAGATTAGTAGTTACGTTAAACTCTGGGGATGCACTAGTTGGAAAATCTGGAAGTATTTATACTTTAATAGGACAAGTTTTCTTTTACGCTTAGGCTATATTACATTTACGCGTAGCTATATTACATTTACGCTTGAGCTCACCTTATAATTATTATTTCAACAAGAAATAATAATTAAATTAATACCATGTCATGCTAGTTGAGGAGATCTCATAATATACATGACGAAAAATGGTTGAGATGTATCATACTTTTTAACACACACTTTTTTTGAAAATGGTTGATGTAATACCATACTTTCTAATATATATATATATATATATATATATATATATATATATATATATATATATATATATATATATATATATTGTAAAATTGGAAAATAACGAATTTTTGTAACGTATTTTAGTCTGAATATTACTGAAACTATGTGCCAAAATATCGCACGCTTAAAATTAATAAAAATTTAATATGTTAAATAACTAGTATATCACTACCATCTTTTGTGAAATCATCTATTCATTCACGTAAATGATTTTGCAAAAGAGTTTAGAAATTTTTTTCCTTAAAACAGTTGCAGCATTAGTCAAATAATTTGTTTTTTAAAAGGAAAACTATACCTTGTAAAAAACTAGTTTTCTTTTCTTTTTAAATTTTTGCTGTAATGCTTTGAATATTTTAAAATATTTTATTTGCTGGTGATGGAGATCTTAAAGATAGTGTTTGAGTAAAGAGATTGGTTTGGTCAGTATTATCAGTAGCAATATCTGGATGACAATGACATCAATTGTTTTCTTGGCAGGGTTTTTTTATGGCAGGATAAATATCAAATTTAGTTTTTTTAACAAAGGATCAAATCTTGGTAGTAGATTCACTAGTGTTCGTATTGTCTAAAGTTTCTTTTTTGTCTTTTGCATATTTGCAGAAAATACAAAAATTAATGCCACAACATTCAATTTAAAATCGGGTTTATGATGACGCACATGCAATATTTATTACCTGAGATACAATATTTGTAAACTGATTCTAAAAAATAATTGCTGCATATAGGGGAAAATATCCACCCTTAGTCCTAAAATCCAGGAGGGAAAAACAAACCAAGCAAAAAGAATATAAAAGGCAAAGTTATAAAACTAATTTAGAATTATTTATATTTATAGCTCTAAGAAACTTTAATAAAGTATATTTGTTTTTATATTTAACAGTTTTAATTATTATTATTTTATAAATTTTTTATTAACTCAAAGCGACCTGGATTTTAGGATCAAGGGTGCATATTCTTCCCTACAAATATGTTTTAAAGGATGAAAATATGCACATTTCAAAGCAACAACCTATCTTTAACTCAATTCAGAATTCTTAAGAGGAAATTTATGGAAGGATTTCGTGGCGTTTTTTACATATCTACTAGAATATCTATGCAGTGAAAGATTTAATTATTTTTTATGGTGACTCGATTAAAGGAAATAACTAATTTAAAGTAAAGCTTCAGCAAGGTAAAGCAAATGATGTCAGGAATTAACTGCTTATATTATGTTATATTTACTGTTTTAGCCCGATATCATAATGGCCGATTAAAATAGTAAACAAAACAAAAAAAATCGGCTTCACTTGCAGATTATAAAAAAACCGAAGCTAGACATCTAGTTATTTATTATACGTCATTTTGAGTTACAGTTGACCGAATGTCAACGACGTTTTGGCATATAACTTAATGCTGAATTTCATGCTGATGTAATGCCTTAATTTTAGAACAAAAAAAATAATAGACTTTTTTTCTTGACTTTCTTTCGGCTTTAAAATGATCAAGGGTTTTTTTTAAATCTCTTTTAGTCTTATTCCAAGATTTTGTAGATATATATTTTTCAAGTTTAAATTAATTTAAATGTAAGTCATTCCATTTTAAGGTATATATGGCAAAATTGTTTATCGCATCATAAGCACACAAAGAAAATGTTCTGTTAAAATTTAACGAACCATATTAGCATATTTTTGATACATTTTAATAGTATATTTTTGATATATCTAAGTCTATTTATCTATATATCTCATGTTCAGGTGACGATATAAGATTAAAAAAATTGCACCCAATTGTAATAGAAAAAAATATTTTTTCAATTTCTAAAATTATTTATAAATACACCTATTAATTAAGAACTTGCTATTATTAAGTTTTTTGATTAAATAAAACGTTTTCTTCAATAAAATATTATTTAACATATAATTTTAAAAACAATAAAACTTATATAAACATTTAAATATCATTAGTTAACTGAAGGTTTAAAAATTAAAAATTTCAAGTACTAAAAATTTTTTTTTTAAAATTCAAAAAATATTTACAATATAAAGATATAAAAAGCTAATACTTATAAATACAAAAAACAAAAAACAAAAAAAAAAACATGCAAAACTAACAAAGTCACCCAAAATATCTTAAGAAAAACAAAAAGAACTCGTGATCCAATAAAATGTTTGATTATGTTATATACCTGGATAAGGAGGTGGAGGAGGTTCGATTACCCCTGAAAATAAATAATAATACAGTTTATAAATATAGAAGAATAAAAGATGCGAGCAACAACAACAACATCAACAAAAAATCTTAGACAACATCAACATTTTTTATTGATTTGTTATCTATAAATTAAACAATTTAAACAAATCATAAAATTGTCAAAAATGAAACTCGTCTTGTACTTCATCTGACAAGACATAAAATCGCTTGACAGAAATAAAAAAGACGTGATTAGCCTAAAAACCAATTCTTGCAACTTAAAACACAAACTATTATGCTTTTCTTGTGTCAACAATAAGCAATACCATTGTTTATATCTTATTGACTGTATTTGTAATCTTTTTAAGTTTCTATTGAACTTGAATTTACTTTAATGATTATTTTAGCTTATTTTATTAAATTTTACACTTTAAAAGAATTTATGCAAAACAAACTCACATATAAATATTATACTAAATGATTGCTAACTAAAATTTATTTAAAAATATATATATATATATATATATACCAAAAAAAAATTTTCAAAAATAAAATCAAAAAACAGTAATAATAAAAAGCTATTGTATAAAATAATTGCTACCTGTATTTTGCTGCTGAGGTGGACATTGTTGAGGTGGGGCTGCTAAGTATGGTTGAAAAGGTGCTGGGTATTGTACAGGAGGACCTGGATATTGTTGAATAGGGGCCTGATATTGCTGAGCAGGTGGATAGATTAATGGTTGCCTGAGTCCATCTTCACATCGAGGATATGCTTGCTGAACAGGGTATGGACTAGGATTAAAACTTTGTTTAGAGTAATATGCTTCCGGATTAGATGGAATGTTAAGATCAATTGTATCTGCACCTGAATTTGGTACCGCACTGTATTGTGGAGTCATATTTTGGTTAGATCGTGAAAGACGCCTGCTTCGAATACAACGATACACAATAATAATAATAACAGCAACAACAACAAATACTGCGGGAAGGACATAATTTCTTATATTTGTGTTCAAGAAAATCTTAATAAACGCTAAATCAGAAAATAATAATAAAAAAAAAATAACAATGAAAAATAAAACAAACTACAAAAATTACAGAAAAAATAAGTTAAAATCAGGAAAAAGAGAGAAAATTAAAGGAAAATATAATTATGATTTCATAAAAATTTAAATATCAAATTAACAATAGAATCTAATAATAAAATTTTTTTTAAAGTATAAATAATCAAAATGAAAGTATAAATAATAACAATGACAAAAGGGGTAAACAGATTCTATCTGTTGACTGTTGAGCCTCGCACCCCTTCTTCATCTATTAGGCTGGCGTAGATGTATTTTTTAACACATTGTTTTCAGTTTAGGATGTTGAATGCTAGACCTTCTTGACTCAATGCATGGATTTTGCTTGTGTCTCTGTTTTTATGACTAGGCAACTATTATTATTGTACTATTATTAATATCTCCTAATGAGGGTGCAGCTCTAAAACTCAGTTTTATGGTACTGAGGCTGGCTGGTAGTCAGACTTTCCAAACTCTGGGATTAGTAAACGACCGGGGCTGGTATTTGACTGTGGCCAAGGCAGGTTCTAAGGACGGGACTGCATAAACATCGGTGCATATTGAATCGTTTTTATATATCATATAAATATGCACCAATATTTATACAGCCCTAGCCACAAACCCGCGCATGGATGGCAACATGGCACTGATGGATGTCCCAGTTTGTTTTTTTGGTGTGCCTTGTTGAGGCCGCATTTTGAGTCTTTTGTTATAGCTTAGGGTTTATTAATACTAATGAGGTAATTGCTTGGACTATTAAATAGTGTACTAAGTAATACCTATGCTTTGAGACTTTAACAAATTTAAAAATTACCAAAGTATCAAAAATTATAAAACACAAATTTTTATCGCCAAGTTCTCTAAATCTATCATTCACAAATTTTAGTGGTCTTGGAGTAACTTTTCTTCTGTTGCGTCTTATCTCTTGCAAAGTTCACCAGAACTACTTGTCCTTTGTGAGACTAATTTGAATTCAGTCTCACCTTGTGATCTTAGTGTTGATGGTAATGTTCCTTTAATTCATCAAGACTTCAATAGTCACATACTTGGCAAGGGGATTTCCATTCGTAAGAATTCATCTATTCATCGGGAAACTAGATTTGAATTCACAGACCATTCTTTTATGTATTTTGGTTTAGCACCACTTCACTTTATTGCCTTTCTCTTTGTTCTATATTGCTCTCCATCTCAAGACTCTATTTGACGCTATTTTTGATCAAATTGACCAAGTCATTCCGCTTTATCCTTCAGCCAATATTGTTGTTGTAGGTGACATTTATGTTCATCACACTGAATGGCTTGGCTCTAGTGTCAGTGACTATGAAGACATGCCGGCCTGAATCCAACTTCTTGGATTCAGGCCAGCATGGAATCTTTTAATACCTCTCGACAATTTCAAGTCAAGCCTCACTTATCTCCATGGCTTTCCTCTTATTGTGCTTCTGTATTTCCAATTATAACTATTACTTTCATATCTATCAGCAAAATAATTCTCCAGAAAACAGACATCTATTTACTATTGCTAGAAACCAATGAAAAGAGGTTTTGTCTAACTCCAAAGCCCGCTATTCTCAGGTCACAAAATCTCGTATTTCAAAAACTAGGCTCTCATTACTTTTGTGATTTCAAAAATTAGGCTCTCATTACTTCTGGAGAAGTATCTATTCTATCTTAGCAGTATCTATAACAATGACAAAACTATTATTCCACCTCTTTTGTAGACAAAGCTGAATTGTTTGCTAAAAACTTCTCATCAATATCATCTCTTGATTTCACTAGCTGCGGTCTGCCTGATATAGCCGAAAAACAGGTTAATCCATTGCCTAATGTTCGTATCACTTCAGCTTCTTACTTT
Organism: Hydra vulgaris; assembly: GCF_038396675.1. Lineage (NCBI taxonomy): Eukaryota > Metazoa > Cnidaria > Hydrozoa > Anthoathecata > Hydridae > Hydra > Hydra vulgaris. The sequence goes on from NC_088931.1 coordinate 77,841,199, forward strand.
CTGATCATATGGATTTCAATCTTCTTGTTCTACTGTTGATTTGTAAATGCTAATAACTAGTTTTATCATGCATGTGGAGAGGCTAAGGCTCTTGATATTTCTAAAGCCTTTCATAAAGTTTAGCATGCTGCTCTTCTCAATAAGGTCTCTCTCAGTGTATCAGGTAACATCTTTAAGATTATTGAATCTTTCCTTACCAATCGTGTATAAAAATTGTCCTCAATGGACAGTACTCTTCTTCATATCATATAACTTCAGGTGTTCCTCAAGGTTCTATCCTTACCCTAATACTTTTTTTATTTTACACTAATGTTCTCCCAAAAATTCTTACATCTTAGGTGACATTGTTCGCTGATACTACCATCTATTCTTGTCTTGTTAAGAAACCAACACTCTGATTGCTTGGGGGGGACATTTGAGGTTACAAAAAGGATCTCACCTTTACTACAGCATGGACTCTCGTATTCTTTTTAAAAATTTAAATAAAAATGTATTTTTCAAGTTTAAACTCGCAAATAACTAACATTCCAATTACCTGCTAATGTTAATTTGTTTAAAATTATGATTTCGTGCACAGAATTTCATTAAAACTCTTAATTAAAAAAAAGTTTGATAATATCCAATTAATCTCATAATGAATTTTATTTTGTTGAAAAGAAGACAATTATTTTTTGAAACACAACTACAAAACATACTAATATTACTTAAAGCGAGATTTTACTAAACATAAATTTTAAATTTACCTATAAATCATTCATTCATTTATTACATTTGCAGCAAAAACTTACAAGAAAATAAATAAAAAGATTTAAAAAAAAAAATGATCAAGTAAATTTAAAAGAAAAAATGTTATAAGTTAAATACAGCAATTACTATATATTTTTATACTATTAAAATAATAATATATTAAATATTTTTATTAAAACAATAATAAAATTCAATTATTCATAAAAAAAAAAAAAAAAAAAAACTAGTAAAAGAAAATAACTTTTAATGCGAAAAAACTTAAAGGAAATTAAATTATGTTTAGAACAAATATTTCGAAACATCGCTCTTTTATAATTTTTTTATAAAATTAAGTGACATTTTTTATATAAAGTGCTTAATAACGAACAAATGTACTTTAATTTATCACAGAGTATAATATAATTTTTATTTATATACTTGTATCTTATTTCCAGTGCAGGATTAAGGAGATTAAGGGTTAGAAAGGGCTATAGCCCCGGGTCCCGCAATGATAGGGGTTCCGAATTAGTCAAGAAGACCTATTTTTTTGTTGTTTTTACGCTGTGGCACATGAAAAAAGGCTACTATCCAACAAGATTCGAATAAAACTAACATTAGTATTAGTTTTACTTAAGCTAAATTATTTTATAGTTAATTTTTTTAACAACTATTTTATGCTTCGTATAGTTTGAAAAGTTTAACATATTTGAAACAATTCTTCCTAGTAAGATGAACAAATGAAATAATTAAATCATTGAGTGTAGAAAATAAATTAACTAGATAGAAATCAACAAAAAAAGATTAAAAATACTTTATGAAAAGGAAGCGGAACTGCTTCACAATATCGCTGATGTTTAGTGAGTGGGCTTTTTAATTTTAACTCGTACTTAAAACAGAAAAAACTTTAAGTTTAAGTATAACGAGTTTGTGAGAATGGCAACTGAAGCGAAAATAATTAGAGTTAGTAAACCAATATCTAAGAACTTAAAAACTTTTCTTTCTTTGGGGAAAGAATCAGTTATTGGTACATGAAAGAAAATTAATTATGTTTGTTTTGTGAAAAAATATTGTCTAATGTTGGATATAGCTCCTTAACTTGTAGTTTTGTTGAGCTCTCTCCTTCTGGGATGCGTCATTGCTGTTTTCCCACTACTCTGTAGTTTGTACACAACAGAACAGTTTTTTAGTTTTATTGCTTAGATATAGTCCCATAAAATCATTATATTACTGAAGAGTCCTAGAGGATGAAACAGAATTGTCTAATGTTACTCTTGAGTCCTTAATACGAGGGGGATGGAAATAAAAGGGTGGGTGGGAATTTTACTCCAGATCTAAAATATGAAGGTTTGGTCTGAATTTACACTGAAAGTTTCAATATTTATCAGTTACTAGTATTTTTTTTAATTCTAAAGGCCAATTTTCACTTAAATTTTTTTTTTTGGTTTTGAGAAATAATTTTTTTGTTGATAACAAGTAAAAATTAATAAAGGGGTCAGGGGGGTGGGGTGGTGGCTTACTGAGCCTATGGCAGATTAGAAAATTTTTTAAAAATTAAATTTTAGAAAATAAACATCCACCACAATCACTTCTCTTAAGTACTCGAAAGTACATATATATATGCATATAAATATATATATCTATATCTATATATATACATATACATACTAGGGTGGTTCAAAAAACAACTTTTTTAAAAATAGTCTGCTGCACTTAACTAAATTTTTTTTTTTTTTTTTAAATAATTCACCTCCCAAGGCCGAGAAGGTCACTACAGATGAGGAGGCTACTTTTGGTTATAACCCTCTCTCAACTCTCTAACTCTGAAAGACAAACCTTGACGAACAAGGCTGCTGCGTGCATAAAAAAGTTGAGTGCGGTACTACCAGGGTCGTGGCTGGAATCAAACTCGGAACCTCTCGCTTATGAAGCGAGCGCTCTACCACTACACTGCTACCGCATAAACTAAATGTGTTTAATATAATACAAAAACACTAGGTTTAAAATTTTTTTGAATAAAAAATATTTTTAGGGGTGCCTCAAGACCCTTAAAAATTTGACAGGTCAATAATTTTTGAAAAAATTTTTTTTCTAAAGTATGTCATTCTGGTACTCAAAAGAAGCGAAATTATATAAAAACTTCAAAAATAATAATTAATTTACATAAAACTATTTTTTTTAAGATGAAAATAAAAAAAGTCAATATTTTTAAGTTTTTTTAAAATAATTTCTTTAAACATGTTTTTTATGTAAATTGATTATTATTATTGAAGTTTTTATATAATTTCGCTTATGATGTCGTGACCTCAGTGTTCTGTCGTGACCTCAGGCGCTGTGCTTGTTCATCCGCGATTTACTTTGTATGCATGTTTGTATTTAGTAACCAGAAACTTCTCTTGTATGCTTATTTCATAATTATTTTTATCAACTTTGATGACTATTAATAATTTCATTGAAAACGCAATTATTGTTGAAAGTTTTTTTGTTTACAAAATAAATCGTAAAGATTACATTAAAATAAAAAACAGATACACAAAATTACATTTACACAAAAAATACATAATTTTTAAATAAAAAATAAGAATATATTATTAAATCTATAATATATAATAAACTTTCAAAATTTTGACAATTTAAAAAATATATATTTAACACATTCATTTTTGTAAACAAATAATAGTTTAAAAGATTTACAGCTTTGCAGATGTGGCTCCAAGGAATCACACAGGATGTTAAAAGGTGCAATACCAACTGTTAATTAAGTCACATACATAATGTACGTCAACAAAGACTTGAAGAATACAGTTGATATGAACTCCTCCTCAAGTAACATTGTCGTCTTGACTTGAACCAATAGAATTAGTTTGTTCATAGATTTGGCAGGTTTTTAGAGTTCATGAATATTTTTTTTATTCTACCGCACTAAGATGTTTTTGAGAACATTCAAGTTTATGTATGCTTCCATGTATGTCCATAAAACAAAAACTTTTTTTTACAATTTTTTTTTACAACTTTAATGATTTCAAAACGACTAAAAAATCTGGCCAGTTTTTCGCAACTAAATATTATTTCCGTGGTCAGTATTCCAGAGCAATCGCTCTCACTTCCTGACCATTTACTTATATATTCTAACCTTCACATTGGTTGACATTAAAATTCTTAAAGAACTTTCACATATTGAAATTATTTATCCTTTATGGGGGATATTCGTTAAAAGTGTGAAAAGACACATTCTTAATATAAAAGCTTATAAAATTTTTTCCGAGAAAAAATAAAAAATAAAGTTCAAACTATATAATAAAATTATTGTTAATTTATGAAAAATCTCCTTTACAACAAGCCATATGACTCTTATTGGTTTTACAATTAACTAAAGTTTTCTAAAATATATAAAATTTATTTCAAATTCTTTAAAAGACAAAAATTAGACCTATAATAAATATTTTGACAAAGAAAAAAAAAAAAAAAAAATTGAACCAGTTTATATCCTTGTTTCTAGATTTCAAACAATTATTCTTTATAGAATGTGGAAATGAAATTTTTATTTTCTTTATGACACGATCTTCTGATCTACTTAAATACTGATTTAGTGCATTTCACTTCATTTCATGGGTGCTATTATTTTGAAAATGGTAAACACCTACAAAATGGCAGCTCCCTCTACATATTTAAAAGAAATATATTCTTTGTAAATTTTCAATAACTTGTCAATAAATTTTTAATGGTTTTTATTTACATAAAAAATGTCTTAAAAATACCAAACCTTCAGGTAAAAGCTGAAGTCAAATTTTTGGCATGTATTACTAAACATGTTAAAGTACAAGATCCAGACCTCAGATCTACTTTTGAAATAAATTTAAAAAACACTTTTGTACAAAATTTAGATCTCTACTGCAAACAAGTTTTAAATTGACTTTCATATTAATTGTAGACACAAAACATTTTCTTATTCTCTGTACACAAGTATGTACATATGACAAAAGAGTTGATTTAAAATTTAAATAAAAATTGTAATACAAGTAAAGATAAATTTTATATAGTTATATTAATTGTTTTTTTAACTCTCAAGTAGCATCACATTGACTCACTATATGATAATAAATATATGGTTAGATTCATTGATACACAAAATACACTATTTCATGCATTTCTGGAATGATTTTGAGATTAAATTAAATTCCTAAATTTCTGATTAGATCTCTGAAATCAGAATCAAAGCATACCTACATCAACATTTGATCCCAAAAAAAACAGAAAATTTAGCAGTTTTTAACACCTTACCCAGCCAGCACAAACACATGTTTTTAGAATCTAATATGTTAACACCTTAAGACGTCTAAATTCAGATAACTATAAGACATCTAATTGTATTTATCTTTGAGACAATGAATAATAGCTGTCTCAAGCCATCTAAAAGATGACTACTAATATATGTCTTATATTTATCTAAATTAACACATCTAAAAGTGTTAATATTTTGCGAAAAAATGCGAAAGATGCGAAAAAGAACAAAGAAGATGCGAAAAAAAACGTCTAAAAGACATGTTTGTGCCGGGTGTTATGCTGGGTGTTAACACTAGGTTTGAAATTTAAACCATTTAAAAAAAAATTATACCTTTACTTTTCCAAGCCGTAATCCCAATCACAAAACCTCGATTTGAAGTTAACCTTTCATAGTTTAATATATTCATTTGGACTTCCAAGTTATAATAATCAGTTATAATTGAAAACGGTTTACTATTCCGACAAAAATTCCATTTTTTTGGAGATTTGATTCCTTTGTCAACATAAAAGTAAATGAAAATCCTGAGAAATTGATGAAATAATTATTTACGTAGCTTCAATTATATTTAATAAAAAAAATAATCTGATTAATTTCCTAATTTACCATCTGATTAATTTCCTAATTTATTATTATTAATATTATTATTATTATTTAAAACATCTTCACTTCCAACAAGACTGCAAGCAATCACTATTAGAGTTGGAAGTTACTGGAAGAGAAAAGATGAAGTTAATGCAAGATAACGATTAACAAACAACTTAACAGATTTCAAATTATATAAATCAGGAAAACAAGAAAAAGAGAGCAAATTCCAAAACTGATGTTTAAGGAAAAAAAATAGATGAAAAAAATTTTTGAAGCACTTAGGAACAGACACAGTAAATAAAACATAATAAATGACGAGTAACACGGGAATAAACTTTAGTAGATGGCACAAGAGACATTAGCTCTTTAGAGCAGCACTTATTATAGTATTTATAGTTAAGAGAAAGAGAAACACCACAAAGATGTGATAATGGTTGAAGGTTGGCTGCATGAGCAGGTCTGTTTTGTCATGTTTACAATGCATGTTTGCACCTTGTCTAAAAGAGAAAAGACATCAATTGAAGATCTGCTCCAGATATGGCAACAGTATTCTATACAAGGAGGGATCAGAGATTTATAGAGATAAAGAATAGAATCCAGAGTAAGAAAGTGATGAGCACGATAATGAGATGCAACCTTATCAGATGGTAATTTTGCAATAGATTTGATACATGGTTTCCAAACAAAACTGGAAGTAAGAGCTAATCAAAGAAGATTAAAAGTAGATAACGCATTGAGTAGATTACCGTTCATAATATAGGAAGATCTAGATTATCGTGATAACGATTAGCTGAAAAAAATTGAGTTTTATCTGAGTTAAAGTTCACCAGTTTCTTTGAGCCCCATGCTGAAGCAAAGGTGAGATCCTTTTCAAGCTCGAATGCCCCCTCCAAGCAATCAGAGTGTGTAGGCTTCTTATCAAGACAATAATAAATTGTTTTATTATTGTCTTGATAAGACAATAATAAAACAATTTGTTATCCTTATTTTAAAAATTCTGGAGAGCAATCTGACTCAATTTTTCATTAAGATGAGAAATTGAGTCAGATTGCTCTCCAGAATTTTTAAAATAGGGATAACAGATGCCACAATCCAGCCAACCTTTCTATATCCACTTTTCCATTTGAAATTGATTCAGGAAAAGATTAGAACATGGCAGAATTACAAATCATTGATGCTTGAGAATATATAGATAAACAAATAGTTACACAATAGTTAATAGAAGCAACTTGGATGAATGGCTGGTGGAACAAATAATGATAGGTCGCTTGTGCACCAACCATTGTAGTATTATTAAAAAAAAGAAAGAGTTGCAACCTTAAAACAATTGGACAAAGGCACAAGCTTGGCTGCGAAAGCAGGTTTAACTAAACTACTGTGTTTTTGGACCTTGTCTTAAAGAGAAATGGAAAGTTAATAGGAAAAAAAAAGATTTGGTTAAATAGCACAATCGAAATGAACTAAATCTATTAAACTTTAGGAAAAAAAAAAACAATTTTTAAATAGTACAGAGAGTATTAAAGAGATTTCAGGAAAACACATTTGTGAGACTGTGACAGGATTATACTCTCTTAGTCTTTGCCTATAAAAGCCAGTTCTACACATAACAGCAGGACATGTGACATGTTATAATAGATTAAATATTATCAGCGCAGAGTGATTATGATAATTCTGATATAACCTAAATTAAAACATCAGAAACTTTATTACACAAAATATCAGGATCTACACAAAACATCAAAACTAACTAAACAAAATAATACTAACTTAAAGAAACTTAATAAAAAAAATATCAGGAACTACGCAAAAGATCAGGAACTACACAAAATATCAGGAACTACACAAAATATCAGAAACAATAATAATGATCAGAAACATCAGGAACTATATAAAACATCAAGAACTTTCTAAATATCAGGACCTAAAAAAATATCAAGAATGGCATATAACATTAAGAACTACACAAAATACCACAAAGTTTTTCCTTTCTTAAACTGCTGGTATTAAGGCTTATGGATTTTTATTTGTCTACATTTAAATTTCAGTTTCTAAGAAAATTAGAAGTAAATTTAAAGTAGAAAAATATTTTTCTTACACACTCTTACTACAATAAAATTTTTAAAAAACTATGATAATGATTTAAAAAAATACAATTTATTCATTGTATTCATTCATATTATGCTTTAATCCTTTAAAAATTTTCTGTTTCTATTCTAGAATATTCCATTAAAATATAAATATTAAAAATTTCTACCTAAATATTCTATTTACTTTGTAATGCAACATCAGTTTAAATATAACGTCAACCAAAAAAAAATAATTATGGTTTGGTAAATAAAACAACCTTTTATGAATAACTTATCATTGCAAGAAGAACCCTCTTGATAAATATCCAAATCCATGATATTAAGTTTAATTATGTCCATAGTATCTCCAGAATTTACAGACCATTTACATTTACTAATTGAACTTCTATAAGTAAGTGGCCAGGATGGACTGATAATCAATCCAGATGTAAATTGGTTGGCAGAGAAACTGTATAGAAAAAAATGTTTGAATAAAGCAAACAAAATACAAAATTCAAAATATTTAAGAAAAAGCAGTCATTTACTCTTCTATACATAACAGTTATTATATAAAAAATTTATAAATAATAATCATCACATATAATTTGTTAAAAAGATATTTTAGAAAACATCTTAAAACAAAATCAAAATATAGCAAAAAACAAAAAAAAAATAAAAAACTTTTATTCAATCTATAAATGTATTATCCAACTATAAATGTCTACAAATATGCTGATAATGTATACTAAATAATGCATAGAAATATGCTGATAATTATGTATATATATTTTTTTATGTTTATTCACCTCCCCAAGGTCGAGAAGGCCACTACAGATGAGGAGGCTACTTAATTGTGGTTATAACCCTCTCTAAACTCTATAACTCCAAAACACAAATCTTGACAAACAAGGCCGTTGTGCGGAGAAACAAGTTGAGCACGGTACTACCAGGGACATGGTGGGGATCAAACTCTGAACCTCTTGCTTGTGAAACAAGCGCTCTACCACCAGAGCACAATTGCATATGCATATAGTACACATACTAATGCTCTAATAAACATATATAATATTGTGATAATAAAAAATGTATACTTAACAGTGTATATTAATATGCCTAAAATATTAAATAATTTATAATAACGTGTCTTTAGTCTTCTAAATTTCTCTTGTTCAAATTTTTTTTTTTTTTCTTTCTAACATCTTTACTTCCAACAAAGCTTCAAGCAACCACTATTAGACTTGAAAGTTACTGTAAAAAAAAGAAAGATGAAGTTTATAGAGCAAGATAACGATTAAAAGACGACTTGAAAGATTGCAAATTATATGAATCAAGAAAACAAAATGAAGGAAGCAAATTCCAAAGAAGTGATGTTAGAGGAAAAAAACTAGATAAATATGAATTTTTGGAGCACTATGAAACAGTGACAGTAAAAGAATGAGACTTAACTGAATGACGAGTAACACAAGAATGAATTTTAGTGGATGGCACAAGAGACGCTAGCTCTTTAGAGCAGCGCCCATTATAATATTTATAGAAAAGAGAAAAAGAAGCAACAATATGATGGTGTGACAAAGGTTAGAGGTTGGCTGCAGATATGGCAATAATATTCCATACAAGGACGGATTTGAGATTTAAAGAGTTAAAGAATAGAATCCTGAGTAAGAAAGTGGCGAGCACAATAATGAGATAAAACCTAAGCAGTTTGTGTAAATTAAAAAGAGTATAGGGATAAAAATAGAACCTTGAGGAACACTTGAAGTTACAGGATATTAAGAAGAGTGCTGTCCATCGAGGGCAACTTTTATACTACGATTGGTAGGGTAGGATACTTAATACACCGTAAGAGGAGGGCATATGGAGAAGACCAGCATGCCAAACTTTATCAAAGGCTTTAGAAATGTTAAGAGCCTTGGCCTCTCCACATTTATCTAATGCATGATAAAACCTATCAGTTATTACCATTCACAAACCAGCAGTAGAACAAGAAAATTGTAATCCATATTGATGATCAGAAAGTAAGCAATTAGATTCAAAATGAGAGATTAAGTGTTTGTTAATTAAAGACTCAAAAACCTTGCTTATGATAGTAAGAAAACTACGGGAATGGTATTTAGACGAGTCAGATCGCTTTACAAAATTTTAGAAAATAAGGATAACAAATGGAAAATGCTTCTGCAAGACAATAACACGTATGTTGTCTGGACCACAAGCTGTAGTCTAAGCAGGAAATTACTTTGTATACACAGTAATTTCCTCCAGCAGTCATGAGAGCCTAATTTTTGAGATAAAGACAAAACTTTGTGACCTGAGAATAGCTGGGTTTGGAGTTAGAAAAAATATAGACAATCTATTTACTATATGCAATAGTAAATAGATGTCTGTTTTCTGGAGAATTGTTTTGCTGATAGATATGAAAGTAATGGTTACCAGTCTTCTCCATTAAGCCAGTGCTTTCATGCTCAAGTCTTTTTGTGCTTCCCCTTGCCAGCAAAAACTTTGACAAGCGCATTAAAAGCGCTTGCCAAAAAAAATAAGTGTTTTGTTTTAAATTGCAACAAAGAATTTTTTTGTTCATTTGTTCATCTTTTATGAAAAATACTTTTTTTTACTAGTTTTTTTTAAATTATTTCATCTATTGTTCAGCATTCTTTTCGCTATTTTTATTTTAATTTAAATAGCAAATAAAATGAATTTATTAAATTGCGCAGGCTAACTTAAAAAAGACTATCCTGTCAGCGCTTTTTTGAACGCTGGCATTAAATTTTAAACAGAGAGGACTGGGTTATGATTGGATATTGCAGCAGCACAATAAGAGGAAAACCATGAAGAGGAGTGAGGCTTGACTTGGAATCATTGAGAGGGAATAAAAGATACAATGCAAGCCTGAATAAAGAAAGTTATGTATGAAGCACATTTGTCAGCAGGAAGACAAAAATTTCTACCCAAGGGTCGTCACAAAGAAAATCACGGAAAGAGTCCCAGTTAGCTTTAAGGTAGTTGTAAGAGGTACAATGGTAAGGGGATTCTGATGATGAAGAAGAATGAGATAATTGTTTTCAAGAGATCAAACCGTGATCAGAAGACTAGGTTCAAAAACAAGACATAAGTTAAGTGAAGAAGGTAAATGATTGTCTGGAAAGGGAGTTGGAAAGGGAATTCTTGTTGTTTAAAAAGGCAGATGGAAAGTTATTATTGAGTTAGAGATTGAGAAAGGCAAAAGCTGTGGGCCTTAACGCTTGCAGAGTCACTGACAAAATTAGCTCTTGCAACTTCTGGAGAATCTTTAATAGTATTAATAATAAGGGCAAATCTTTAATTCCACCTCTCTTGTATGGTTCAGACTTTGTCACCTAACCTAAAGACAAAGCTGAATTGTTTGCTAAAAACTTTTCATCAATATCATCTCTTGATTCCACTAGTTGCATTCAACCTGATATTGCTAACAAACAGGTTGATCCATTGCTTGACATTCATACCACTCCAGCTTCTGTATCTAAAGTGATTTCCTGCTTAGACTCTTCTACAGCTTGTGGCCCGGACAACATACCTGTTATTGTCTAGCAGAAGTGTTCTCCGGAGCTTTCATCTATATTCTCAAAACTATTCAACAAGTGCTTATCAGAGTCTTGTTTTCCAGCCTGCTGGAAAGCGTCATCTGTTATCCCTATCTTCGAAAATTCTAGAGAAAGATCTGATACATCTAACTACTGTCCTATTAGTCTTCTTCCTATCATAAGCAAGGTTTTTCAATCTTTAATTAACAAACACTTAATTTCTCAACTTCAGGCCTTGTTTTAAACCGTTACGCCTAGAGCGATTTATGTACGCCTTAAGCGATTTTTACGTATGCGTAGAGCGATTTTGGTTAAGCTACTTTTTATCATTTTTTAACTTTTCAATTATTGGTAAGATAAAAGAAGCAATTAATTTTTAAAAAACCACATTAACTTTTGAATGACGATATGTAAAAATATTTATTACAAAAGCTTGAAAGTAGTTACGTTAAAAATAATTGTTGTAAATTTTTATTGCGATGATATTTCTTATCTTTTTATAACGATTATATTCAACGTAATTTTACGCTAACCTTTTATCTAAATATTTTACAAAATGAAAAAAGTTCGCCAATCCTTAACTAAATATTTTTTGCAGATGATTTTAATAAAAAATACAGTAAAAAAACTCAATACAAATCAATATTACAAAAAACATTTATATTCTGTAATCTCTGAAAACAAAAATATGAAGACACTTTTTCAAGATATTAAAAAAATGTGCCAGTATATGAATAATTTATTTTAAATTTACATAAAATTAATTCTTCATTAATTATTACTCTTTGCTTTTTTATTAGTTAAAAGTATATGGATACCTTTAACTTTAACATATACAGGGGTAGGGGGCTTTTACATAAGAAAAGAAAGTTACCTGTTACTCAAAATTTTTGAAAGAAGACAATTTGTTTAACTGCGTGCGATTCAATAAACTTTTTTTTTCATAAATCAAGTTATATTATAAAGTTAAAGACATCACGAGTAGACTATAATATCAGCTGATGACACAAATATTACCTTAAATATATTTATACAACGGAGGTTTCATTATGCATGCGCACGTTGCCGACTCCGTTAATTTAAAACTAAGGCACGTTTTAGTTTAATGACAGTCTTTATTCTTTACTAATGACTATGTATTTTTCTATATAAAATAAGACAAACTAGAATATCAAAACCTAGTATATTTTTATTCTCTCCAAATTGTTTGAAGTTCAATAATGGATTGTATTTTGAAGAACCAAAAAATTACTTTGAAAACTTTTAAGTCTAGGGACTTTGCCGATGTTTTTCAAATTGAAACATTCACAGAAAAAGGGAAGATTTATGTCATTAAAATCATATGTAGTTTATGTAAGCTTCATCAACAGAAAATCTTATCCAAAATGGTGCCGTGAGGGTAGCTGCTCTACGGTTTATAAATGGCACGAATTATGTTAAAAAAGATAGTATTTGTAGACATTTGTCAGGAGCAACTTATCAACATGCAATTCAATTAGAAAATGAAGGCAAAAATGAAGATGGAGTAGCCAACAGTGTAAGGGTTTATAAATTAGTTAAATTTTTTTGTTTCATTGTCAATCGATTCCATTTTAGTTAAAAGCAAAAAAAAAGACTATATTTTTGGTTTATTAAATTAAATATTTATCCAAGTAAAGTTGTTAGACTTGAAATAATTTTTAAATCTTGTAAATCGTGATGTTTATATTAGGATATTAGGGTTCTATCTCACTTTTGTAATGTTGAAAGAATTTAAAAAATTTGTTATACCCTTATAAATTTTTTAAACCAAAAGTAAAAATTTGTTAACTTCGTTAAATTAAATAATCAAAACATCAAATTTGTTTAATTGATTGCTTAGAACACACATTTTTTATTATTTATTAAGTAATATAAATTGGTTTAAGACAAAATAGCATATCGGTAGATGAGAATTATAAGGTTCTATCTCCCAATGTGCATAGTGAAAAAGTTCAATTTTTTGTATTTATTTATAACAGTTTTGCGTTTAAAATTATATAATTTTAGTATATTAATCTAATTATTGTTATTTATATAATATTTAAATTGTATGTTTTTCTTTTTTCATTGTTAATTTCAACCTTGTTTAATAAAGTTGGAACTATCAACTAATTTGTAAACAAGCAAGTTTAAAAATCATACAATTAATAATGTAAAATTAATTATAAAACATAAATAACATTAAAAAATATACATATTTGATCAATATAAACAACGGATAATTGAATAACTTAAAATTGCAAGTTAAATTGAAGGGCTTAGTGCTAAAAGTACTCAAGTCACAAAATTAACGTTTTGAGAAAATTTAGTTTGATCAGAGATATAACACTTCAAAAACAAGGATTTAAAATGGCTGATCAAAATAGATTTTCTTAAAACATTTACTTTGTGACTTAAGTACTTTTAGCACTAAACCCTTCAATTCTCTCAAGGGATCGTCCATAAATTACGCAACACTAAATTTATTTGAAAAACAGTAGTAGGAGTTCTTAAGTTCTTTAACTCGGCGATTTTCACTAAAGTTAAAACGTTATTTTCATTTTTTTTTAACTTTAGGCGCTGCAAATGAAAACTTTTGATTATTTTGTCTTGTTTATTAGTGAAATTTAGCATTGCGTAATTTATGGTCGATTCCCAACGTCAAAAAATGGAGATTGAACCCTATTATTTAAAAGTCACAAAATGTAAAACGTAATAACGTTTTATAATTGACTAAAGTCGCATGATATGACCATCACTTTAATGCAGTAATGCATGTTCTGGATAATAACATAATTTTGGGAATTAATAAATAACTTAATTTATAGTATATTTTTTCAATAACAATTTTTAAAACTAAAAATGTTTCAATAATATTATCTTATAAGTTCTCATCTCATAGGTTCGATCACTTTATAAAATATATTTTGTTATTGTTAAAAAAAAATTATTTTCACGAAACTATTAATTACATGTTATAATGGGTGACAGGAATAATGTCGCAAAATTAGATTGTTGCAAATTTGATTGTCGAAAATGTGAAAAAGGGATAGTGTCGCAAATTGTCGCATGATTGGTTGTCGAATAACAGAATAAGGAATAATGTTGCAAATGAATTTAATGAATAGTGTTGAAAATATAAGAAGGAATAATGTTGCAAAGGAGTTTAATGAATAGTGTCGAAAACAAAAAAAAAACGGAATAGTGTCGCAAATGAATCTATGGGTCCATTTTTACTATTTGCGACATTATTCCTTTTATAATTTGCGACACTATTCCTTTTTTTTTTGCTATATTAGGTCTTTTAAATATATTTGAAACTATTCCGAAATTCATTTTTCGACATTGTTCTTGTCAACCGTTATAACTAAAAACGTTATTATAAACAGATATCAGCCATGATAAACATTATTTTCAAAAAAATAAATTTTTTGTTAAAAATCAATACAATAAAAATGCTGTATTTTTATTATTTATAATAAAAAGGAAACACTATCATTCTTTTTTTTCTTTCGTTGCTTAGTAACGCTTTATTAAGTTATGAAAGATTGATTCATAGCCTTTGTTTATTACAGTAATTTTGTCACAAAAATTCATTTTCCGTTGTGGTGGCGCTGTTTTTATTTTCTATTTCTATAACAATTTCAAATAATATTTAGCAATATTTTTTTAGAAACACATCTATTCAACACTTCTTGTTTTGCCATATTTCTTATTAATGGTGAAAAATGGTTTTTAGTGAAAATCAAAACAGCGTTTTGTCTGCGATGAAAACGATTATCGTTCTGAAACTTTTTTCGTCTCGTGATAGTCGCCTTTACAAGCAGAAAAAATAAAATAAACAAATGCTACTATTTGTTTAGGTTGTCAAAAATTTGTCAACAAGCTCATGTTTAAACCCTTCTGCACTGAAAGAAATACACATGCAAAATTCCTACCGCAACCTTATAAAAATTGCCTATGAAATGGTGTGCCACCCAACAATGCCTCACGCACATTTTTCTGCTTTGGTAAGTCCTAAATTAGTTGCAATTTGCGTTGAAATACTTTGTTTTAAGTTTTACTTGTTTTATGTTGTTACTTGTAATTCATTACTTTTCTACTATGATTTTTTTTATATATATACGGAAGTTGTTCCCTCAGTCGCGGTAGTGAAGTCTGATTGGTTGATTTAAAATATAATAAAAAATATAAATATATAAATATCAAAATATATATAAAATAACAATTTATTTGACAACAAAATTTAAAAAAATTAAAGATACTATACCATTGCGCGAGCAACAGCCTTTTTATATATTGGAATGTATTTGACTTTATTATTTTAGGTGAGGTGTGCAAAAAGAACTGGCGCAAGCCTTATTAAACGCAACGAGAATGGGCACACATGCAAAGAAATGATTAAATGTTGTGCTGACTCTGATCGGGAAAAATGCTTTGAAAACCTCCAAAGGTGCATTTTTTTTTTCATTCTTAGTGATGGAAGTCAAACAAGAAAAACTGGAAAAGAAAAGGAACTAGTTTTAGTTCGAACTGATAACAATGGCATACCGATTTACATGGTAACAGAGTTGTTGGATATGTCACTTTTTGGTGGTAGCAACTTCAACGTCGTGACCATTGGTATAAACAGTATTTTTGAATTGGATAAATCATTATTTAAATTAAGTACCGAAGATTATACCAACAAAGTTGTATGTGCAACAATAGATGGTGCAAGTGTAAACTTCAGTATATATAAAGGTATACTTTCCCAGTTGCAGCAAAGCTGTCCCTTGTTGATTCAAATCCATTGTATTTATCATAGGATTGAATTGGCTGTAAAAGATGCCTTTAAAGAAATTTCTGATTATATAAAGATTGACGACTTTTATATTGCTAATTACTATCTATTAAGAAATTCAGGTAAATTAAAAGCAGAAGTTGAATCAGCTTCAAAATGCCTCGGTTTAACGCATTACAACTTACCAAAAATTACTGAATAAAAGTTTGTTGGACACAGGAGGAGAGGAGTTTTGAATCTGTTAGAAACATGGCCAGCTTTTATTATGGCTTATCAAAATTATGTAAGTGAACAGACCAATTCCAAAACTGTAGCGAAAGTGAAAGGCTTATTGAAATCATTTAAGTGCCATTCTTTCCTCTACAAAGTTGACTTGTATCTAGACAACTTGGAAATAGTTATTCCTGCGTCTAAAACATTCGAAACTAATGAGTTATTGGCTCATGAAATTCCTACTACTATAACTCAAACCCTATTGGAGATAGAAGACAAAATTAAATGCATTGGGCAAGATGACGAATTTACTGACAGCTTTATAAATCGCTACTTTGTCATCGATAAAACTGATGTCGAAGGTTCGTTTGCTAAGGCTGGTGATAAACAAAAGCAGGTCAAAAATGAATAGTTTTGATCATGACGAATCAATTAACGAAATTCGTCAAATTAAAAAATTTTTAATTCGACGTTCTTTCAAAACAATATTCGATATCATCATGCAGGTTTCAGAACTATTTAAGAGAACTTATATTGTATTGAAGCATAAAGTTATTGACCCAATATATTGGATAATTGAAGACCTAGAATCAGGAGTGCAGGAAATCAATGATATTTGCAACCATTTTTAAGCGCCTTTAAAAAATGTGGGTTTTCAAAAAGATGTTGCATTAAGTGAATGGAAAAAACTAAAACGGCTTGTTAAAACTAAGTTTGATTGTCATCCAGTGCGCAGTTTGTGGAAAATTATTTTTAAAAAATACTTTATGGAATATCAAAACCTATGTTGCCTTATGTCATTATGTGTATATCGGGGTCCAATTCAGAAGTTGAAAGAACATTTAGTACTGTCACCAATATCTTACGGATAAACGCCTCTCTTTGAGTCATGAAGCACTTGCTGATAGTGTCGTAATTCTTGGAAACCATAGTCTTTGGTCAAAAGAAGACTATGATGATATAATTGAGCGTTCTCTCGCCAAGTACATGCAAAAACGCCGAAAATGTGTCACTGCTATTGCAGAAAAAAATGTAGTTCAAAAAAACTTTTGATTTTGATCAGATTTTGATCAACTAATCGAAACAAGTGATACAGAGGACATTGATAGTGACAATGACCTTTTAACAGATAGTCTTCGCGAACTAATTATGTAATAAAAAAAATTATATATTCAAGTTTATATAGATAAATGAATTCATTAAGCTTGATTTTGACTTTTTTAACAGTATATTTTATTTAAGTAGGTACGCAAATAAAAACAAATATTGTTCAATAAAAAAATTGAATGTTTCTTAACAAAGATTACCTCATATTTATTCTCCTTCTTTTTATTTTATTACTCTAAAATAAATTGCTTGCTAACGAAAAAAAAGAGTTTTGTAATAAAATTAAAATAATTTTGAGTTTGTTTATAAGTTAAGAAACTAAATTTTTTATGAACAATTTTTAACAAATGCTTCTTATAAACAGATATGATACAATTTATTAATTATACTTATATTGTTTTACTTGAGAATTTTTAAGTTTGCACGATTGCATAGAAATATTTAAAAAGTATTTTGTTTTGAGAATTATTAACAAAAGAATTTGCATAGTTAAGACTTTTTTATGTAATTTAATTTTTTTTTTGTTTAATAAAATTCAAAAAAAAAAAAAAAATTAAGTTGTTAAAAACGATTATTCTCTATAGCTGTGTTTTTTTGTGATTTGTTTAAATGTAAAACATTTTTAGCAATCTTACTAAGTGCAAAAATATGCTCAAAACAGGCATTAAACTTTTTTATATTTTTTTATAATGCAAGTGAAAACGCTGAGCAACATAAATATACCTAATATACGTAATATCTTAAAAACCTAACTTATTCTTTGCTAGTCAAAACAAAATCGTTGTTCAAGTAATTAACAAGGGTTTTCCTTTATAAATATGTTAATATTTTTTGTTTACTCCCGAAGTTTTAAAAAAACAAAATAATTGTTTTTTTTATTAAATAACGCAATTACAATTTTTAGAAATGATGAATATATATATATATATATATATATATATATATATATATATATATATATATATATATATATATATATATATATATATATATAATATATATTTTACTTCATAATATTGAACTAAAATTGATTTTAAAATAACAATTGAAAACACAACAAACTTTTCATAATATATTCACATTTACAACATTTATACATTGTTTTAGTTAATTGAGTTAATTGTTAAATTAAACCAGTTTGCAGTTATTTATTTATTGCGGTAGTTAAAACACTTAATGTCTATAAAAAAAAAAAAAGATAAGCCTATGACGCCAAATATCACGTTAAGCTAATGCGTTAAGCACTTTTTTATTTAAAATAAGGCCTGCAACTTGAATCTAATAACTTACTTTTTGACCATCAAAATGGATTTCGATCTTCTCATTCTACAGCTGATTTGCTAACAGTAATAACCAATAGGTTTTATCGTGCATTAGATAAAAGTGCAGAGGTTAAGGCTATTGCTCTTGACATTTCTAAAGCTTTTGATAAAGTTTGGCATGCTGGTCTTCTCCTTCGCTTTTTACTTACGGTGTATCTGGTAACATCTTTAAGATTATTGAGTCCTTCTTTTCAAATCGTAGTATGAAAGTTGTCCTTATTGGGCAGCAGTCTTCTTCATATCCTGTAATTTCAGGGGTTCCTCAAGGTTCTACCCTTGGCTCTATACTCTTTTTAATTTACCTTAATGATCTTCAAGATATTCTCACATCTAGGGTGGCATTGTTTGCTAATGACACTACCATTTATTCTTATCATGCTAAGAAGCCAACACTCTCTAATTGCTTTTTTGAGAAGAAGATGGAAATGGATTTTCAAGCTCAAATGCCCCCTCTTCATTGAGGGGGCATTTGAGCTTGAAAAGGATCTCACTTCTGCTATAGCATGGGCTCACAGTGGCTGGTGAACTTTAATACAGATAAAACTCTATTTTTTTCAGCTAATCCTTATCGCAATAATTTAGATCTTCCTATATTTATGAACGGTGATGTACTCGATGAGTCATCTACTCTTCATCTTCTAGAATTAACTCTTACTTCTGATTTTTTTTGGAAACCATATATCAAATCTGTTGCAAAATTAGCATCTGCTAAGGTTGCATCTCTTTATTGAGCTCAACACTTTCTTACTCCAGATTCTATTCTCTATTTCTATAAATCTCAAATCTGGCCTTGTATGGAATACTGTTGCCATATCTGGGGAGGATCTTCTAATGATGCTCTTTCTCTATTAGACAAGGTGCAAAAACGTATTGTAAACATAGTTGGACCTGCTCTTGCAGCCAACGTCCAACCATTATCACATCACCGTAATGTTGCTTCTCTTTCTCTTTTCTACAAATACTATAATGGGCACTGCTCTAAAGAGCTAGCGACTCATGTGCCAAAACGTCATATGTCCAAAAACTCTTATTTGTCTAGTTTTTTCTTCGAACATCAGTTCTTTGGAATACGCTTCCTTTATCTTGCTTTCCTGATTCATATAATTTGCAATCCCTTAAGTCGTCTGCTAATTGTTATCTTGCTCTACAATCTTCATCTTTTCTCTTACAGTAACTTCCAACTTTAATAAGTGGTTGCTTGCAGCCTTGTTGGAAGCAAAGAAGTTTAAAAAAAAAAAAAAAAAAAAAAGGAGTATTGGAGTCTTTACAAATTAAAGAAATACATTCATCAACACTAAGATCACAAGATGAGATAGATGAACTCAAATTAGTCTCAGATAGAGCATTAGGTCTGATGAACTTTGCAAGAGATATGACTCAACAGAAGAAAAGTTAATCTTGAATTTGAAACTTGAGATTTAAAAACTTTCTAAAAACTTAAAAAGAATTTAGCTAATATTTTGTTATATAAATGTTCGCTTACAATAATTATAAAATTAAATGAATGAAAACAGCAGCGATGTCTGTAAGTGTCATAGTGAGGGTAATTCCTGAAAATCAAAGTTGGATCTAGCTACAGTAACAATATCAGAACTGTGGAAGAAAATTTTATTTAAATCATAAACATTTTAAATTGTTAAATATTTTCAGTTAAAGAGAGATTATTTTTTGTTTCTTAAAAATAGTAGAAACATTCTATTGCAAACATTAAACAGTAACTGCAAACATTTAAATTCTGGTTTTAAAACATGTTTTTTTTCCTTTGATATAATAGAATTAAATGATAAATTTATATAAATAAAACTATTTTCTAATATAAAATACACAAAAGTGATAATATAAATATATTTATTAACAGAAATTCTTACATTAAATTGTCTTAATACACTATTTGGCATCTAACAATTTAAAGCCATTTCTTTTAAATCTTCGTTATAATTCCAATACCAAAAAACTTATTCTATCGATTTGGTCTTATTTGTGATCTTTTTAATGGAAATTAATCTCTCTAATGATCCCATACTTTTTCTATAGTTTAAATCTGGGGAGTTTCCTGAAAAATCTAATAATTTTAAAAGCTCATAATTTTTAAATTAGATTTTGGAGTGTGGCATGGGGCTCCATCTTACATATATTTTTTCTGCTTATTTGGAAACAATTTCCTCAACCGAGGTAAAAGACAAGTTTTAATAAATTTTTTATATTGGTCTTATTTCAATATTCCATCCACTATGTACAGTCAACCAAGACATTTCCCGATGATAACTGAACAAAACATGATCTTAGGAAGATTTTTAATTGTCTGGATAATAAAATCTTCATGAATTTTAGACTTTTTTGCTGGCTTTCTACTTTTAATGCTAAACCAGTGCAAACTTTGTTAAACAGTGATTCTTGCTACATTTAGTCTCACCACATTTAACTTGCTGGTAATTGCGGAACATGTAGCAAACCTATTTTCTTTTACGAACATTTTCTCATTCCTAGGTGTAATTTTCTTTTTTGACCGCATTTATCTTGTTTCCCAACAATTATTGGGAGTCCATTTTTCAATTTGTCTTGGATTCCCTTTGCAATGCATTTTAATGTATCACATTTTTCTGCTATTTCGCTTAAGTAATACTTATTGATCAAAGATATAGAACACCTTTTTTACAGAACTAATGTCTTCTTTTTTTCTAATTTGTAATTTAGAACTTTTAAACAAGTTCTTTTACTAAAATTATTTTCAAAAGGATAAAAAGTAGATAGAAAAAAAAGTTTCTAGAGAAAAGTACATAACAAAATATTGAAATTCAAAATTGTTTAAATGAATGTTAAAACTTATAAATACAAACTATTTTTGTTTGTTTGACAGATTGCCTGCCCAAACCAAAACCTTTAGTTGATGTAGCAGCACTCCTTGCATGTTCTAACTATCAGCCAGTTGATGTAGCAGCATTCCACAAATGCTCTATTTATTTGTCAGTTGATGTAGAACAACTCCTTGCATGTTCTATCTTTTTTTTTTAGTCAATGTATGTAAAAAATATAATGAAAAACAATACAGCCTATATAGTTGAATTTTTGTGGTTTTTAAAAAAATGATAAAACTTGATTAGTTTCCTCAATTTATTTTAATTGCTTTTACATAAACTTGATTTCATCATTTTTACAGACAAGGATGTTAAGAGCCACAAACAGTAAATTTAAATGTCAAACTATAGGAATATATATATATATATATATATATATATATATATATATATATATATATATATATATATATATATATATATATATATATATATATATATATATATATTGGTGGTTATATCTAAATACCTTGAACAAGTTGCAGGACCCCAAGAAACATTTTGTGAATGTGTTAAGTAATAAGCAGAGAAATAGTTATCACGTAAAGATTTGGCATTTTTCCTATGAACAATATCTATGCATCCATCATATGAATATATTGTGTGAGGTTTCATTTTCATGTTTTTTGAGCAGAAGAGTGAAACTGAGTTTCTGTTAATTCCACAACTAAAAATAAAATAAAAATGAATCAACATAAGATAATATAATACTAAATTACAGCATTAACTTCAAAATACATTCAGAGAAATAAGTATTTGAACAAAAAATCTTATTGGAAAAAATCATCATTGTCTGGTTATTATAGAAAAATATAAAATTTCGATGAATACTGTTATAATTATTTAGAGAGCAAACTTATTCATGATTTTAAATATCTGAAAAAAAAAAGTTTTAAATAACCTACGTTTTTAAAATTTAACAACTCGTTGAGGTTTGTTAAAACCTCAACAAAAAATAATTATCATGTTGTTTTGTAAACAAAAATTTAACAACTCCTTGAGGTGTGTTAAAACCTCAACAAAAAATAATTATCATGTTGTTTTGTAAACAAAAATTTGAGTAACTATCAAAAAAAGTTTTTAATCAATAGTTTAAGAAAAATTGTTGTTTAATAACGAGTAACCATTAATAATGAGTGATAATTTTCAAATTCATTTGGTCTACTATTTATACCTCAAGTATGGGAGTTAAAATCAAAAAATGATTACAAGCTCAGCACAATTTGGCTATTCTAGTACAAAACATTTGGATATGTAAAAAATCAGCCAAGATTTGAAGCTAAGTGTAAAACAACATCCAGAATTGATTGACCAACTGTGATAATGGTGAAAAAACAAATAAACAATTTTTATCAGCACCAAATGTCTCAAACCTTCTTAAAAAAGATTTTGAATACAAGTGAGTGCATGTACTATTTGAATTTGATTGAATAAGAGTGGATTTAAAGCAAGAGTTCCACACAAGAAACCATTCCTTTCAAAAACTCAACAAGACTGAAGACTTGCATTTGCTAAAAAATGTGTATTCTAGTATGTTTCTGGAACAAAGTTTTGTGGATTGACAAAGTTTAACCTTGTGAAGTCAGATGGAGATTAAAAAGTATGAAGCAAAAAAATGAAGTATTCACAATCAGTTGTAATCAAGGAATAGTAAAATTTGGTGGAGACAATGTAATGGTCTAGGGATTGATGTTTGGAACAGAACAGGAAAGCTGGAGTTTATTGACAGAATTATGTCTAAGGGTAATGTCAACATTCTCAATAAATCTCTTCTGGCCTCAACTAAAAATTAAGATCAGGAAAACATTTTAACTTAATTTCTTATTTACCAAAAAAAAAACAACCCTTAGAATAATCGTATCAACCATCAGAAAATGTATCAGCGTGTATCCTGCATGCAATATGTTAATATTTAAATATTATGTTAATATGTTAATATGTTAATATTTAAATATGTTAATATTTAAAATTTTATTTGGTTATTACCTAATGTTAAAAAATGCATAGTTTGAATGCATCGTTAAGTTTTTATCAATTAAAGTTAATAATTGTAATTTTTTTTTTGCTAATTGAATTCTTGATTAAATTTGCATTCATAATAATCATAACCCTTTTCAGGCCTTGTTTTAAATAAAAAATGCTTAATGCATTGGCCTAATGTGAATTTGATATCATAAAATTATCTTTTTTTTTTCTTTCTTAAAAGACTTTTTTTTTCAATTACTGCAATATTATCAATTATCGCAAAACCAGTTAAATGTTATTTAATATCTTTTATATTATTACTATAATATAAAGAGAATGTTTATTTTATTTTTTTTCAATATTAAGTAATTAAATTAATATTAAATTTTTAAAAATGTTTGATATTAACAAATTTCTTTCTTTTCTCGATATTTGCATAAATGAATTAAAATATGTTAAGTTTTTGAATTTTTTAATGACTATTTCTTAAATTCTTAAATTGCGGTTTTGCAATTAAGAATGATTTTTTATATTAAAAAAGTTACATATTTATTTACTCTATTTATCAAAAGTTTATTATTATTTTATTAACGATTTTGTTGTAAAAGCAAAGATTATTTTTCGAAACATCATTTATTAAAATAATCATCTTTAATCATTTATTAAAAAATTGTAATATATATCATTTATTAAAAAATAATTGCTGTGTTTTAACTTTCATTATATAAAAAAAAAAAGCTTAACTTACGTTTTGTGCAAATTTATAATGCAGCCATTTTATTTAAAATTTAATTTTGAGTAAAAAAAAAATGTTTAGGAAGGGAAACTGAAAAAACCATTGCGATAAAATAAAGCTAATTTTTTTAAAGAATAAAATTTAAATATTGACCAATATTTAGTAATATTTTTAAATAAATTTGACTGTTAAATTAAACCCAAGCATTACCTTTAATGTTAATAAACTTGAATATACTTTTAAAATTAAAACTAAATTACAAATTTTTAAAATCTAAATTAAATTATAATTATTTTTTATCAGAATAAAATTATATATTTTTATTAAATTAGTTTTAAATTAAATCATATATTTATTTATCAGAATTAAAATTATATTATATATATATATACTTTAAACTTAAAGCAAAGATCATAATAATATGATCTTTGCTTCAAGCTTAAAGTATTATCATTTTTCAAGCAAAAAAATCAATCATTACAATAAAATAACAAATTAAAAATAAATTTTTAATTTTATTTGAGTTTTTTTTAATAGTAAGTAACTGGGCCAGGTGTTTTTAAAAAAATATGAGTTTTTGCTAACTGATATAAACATTAAACATAAACAGACTCAAGACAGAGCCTCGCGGTACAACAGTTTTGTTTTTTTTGAAAATCCATGCTGTTCATAGACCTTATAAAAAACCTAATTCATCATAAGGTTTTTTATAAGGCCTCCAAGAAGTCTAATGTGAAATCAAGAAAATTTACAATTTTTAAATCAATATTTATTTCAATTTTGAAGACAAAATTTATATTATATTTTTTCCAATTTACAAACCTAATTGATTAAACTGAACTCTTTTAGATAGGAAATTTAAAATGTAGGCTTATATATTTTAAATTCCCTAGCTAAAATAGTTCCATTTAATGAATTAGGCTTGTATGAGGTTTGCTATTAATTCTGATAATGTTCAATTGCTCACGATAAAGAGTCTTTGAAACTTTTTTATCAATGATTGGCAAATTATGCCAACACAACTTATTTTTACCATGTATGTATGTACCATGTAAGAAAAATTTTAGGTATTGCTTATTTAAAATTCACTTTGAAACTTATTGGGTATTGCTCTTTTAAAACATAGTTTGTAACTTATTGCAAGATAATGAGATGAAACAGTTAGAAATAATACATTTAGAATGTTGATGAGTTTAAGGTCAGAGGCAAGAGTAATCTTCAACTGATTTAGTTAAAGAACTCAATGAAATGTTTTCACATTTGTGACGATTTTCCTCTTCATTTCAAACTATACCTAGAATATCATCTTATTGACCTCACTATACTTAAGGTCAATAAGATGATATTCTATACCTAAAATATCATCTTATTGACCTCACTATACTTAATTGAAAATCTAATGTCATTGGGAAAATAGGATCAATTTTTAGAAATTCTTGTCCTTGATATTACCAACACCTGTTTTTACTACCATCATAAAATATATATATATATATATATATATATATATATATATATATATATATATATACATATACATATATATATACATATATATATATATATATATATATATATATATATATATATATATATATATAAATATATATATATAAATATATATATATATATATATATATATATATATATATATATATATATATATATATATATATATATATATATATATATATATATATATATAGTTTTTACTACTGTCATAAACAATATTTCTTTTAGGCTAAAAGAAACAGCTTTGATAACATTTGGATTTGATAACATTCGGATTTGTTGAAGCAATTAAGGCATGGAAATTGAAGGTGTTTTTTAGATTGCAAGGGTGATAAATTTCAAAATGACTAACAGGATTTTAAGTGAAAATTTTTTATTATTATTATTTTTGTTTTAATAAAACTTTTTAGTTTCATTATGGAGACTTACTGGTTATACGATCCCCTTTCAACCAGGCAGTCATTACAGTCTTTCCTTTCTGGTTAAAATATTCATGTCATAACTAAATATAAAGTAAAAAATTATTCCATGAATTGAATCAATATTGTTTAAAAATATTGATTCAATTGATCTTCTCCAAAATAGACCTTTTTTATCATTATTGACCACCATGTGCCTGGGGGAAACCAAACCTCTATGAAAACACCCAAAAAAATTATGCATGTCATTCTTTGACATACATATACTAGTTATAAAAATAATTAAAAAAAAAAACATTTGTTGGGAAAATTTTGAGAAACAGCCCTTAAAAAGCCACAAAAATAAAAAAAGGTATAAAAATTTTTTTTAAGGTGATGCAAAATATAGTTTACAGTTAAGTACAACTTAATTAGATATAAAAACTTAAAATACATATAATTGTATACTACGTAACTAAATATTATTAGCATTAAAGTTTAGAATAGCCTTTGAGTAGTTTTCCATATATCTAGGTAAAGAAATGTCTTTTATTAAGTATTGCTCCCAAACCTCCAAGAATGCTAAATGTGAGTTTTCTAACCCCTGTTCTGAAAACTGACCAAGTCCCCTTCCTGTTATGTTGATGAACTGCTCAATATGTGTGTGTATTACATGAAGCTTAGGGGTTTCAGATACTCCAAACTCTTCCTGTAAAGACTTAAAAGACATCCTTAAGTTTTTTAAAACATTCTTATAATCAGGATCTGCAGACACACCAAATTTAGAGTCGATGACCTTTGAAAAGTCATGCATGTAATCCAAAAAACCAGACAGCTCCATAGGAAGTACTTTCTCCAATCTAAAAAGGAGTCTTAGAACTTTAGAACACTCATTACCTTCAAGTGCGTCACCATGGTATGGTTCGAAGAGAATAGAATGTCGTGCTAACCAATCCTAAAGTCTTGGCCAAATGTTTTGTAGCTCCTTAAGGACACGATTTAGGGACAACTTAAGATGAAGAGCTGGTGGTGGACTCTTAAGGATCACCAAGCTGTCATCAGGATCATCTTCATGAAAGAGCAAAGGAGTCGCCACACAGTTAGTATACTCTTTTGCTTTGATTTTTTTACCTCCTGAGGTTATCTAATTTTCTTTGTGGTTTTTAATATTCCTGAATGTTCTGAGTGTAGCATCTGTCTGCCAGGCTTCACTTCCTTCACTATTTGGAGACTCACAGTATAAGCATGGATATTTTGATGCACATGATATTATTCCAGACACAATATTTAAAAGTTTAAGGTCAACAGTGAAGTTAAACAATAGAAGATTGATTCGAGTCTTCTCTATGAATATCTTGCAGTTATGATATGTCTCTGGAACCTTTGGAGCTGATCCAATGATCTGAATCTTCCTCCTTCCAGTATCTTTGTAATGATTTCCTAAATTAATATTTTTGAACACCTAATAACAGTTAACACATAAGTTAAAAGCAGTAGCAAGTGAGAACTAAAATTATTTTTACCTGAACCAATGCCCCTTTTCCTGATTACTCTGCTTGAAGGTCAGATGAATGTTAAATCATCTGGATCATAAAGTGTAAGAGTTAGCTTCAGATGTCCTTTTCCAAAATCAAGACCAAACTTTGAATTCATCTCTAAGAAAGGCTGTTCCCTACAATTTAATATATAATATAAATATTTATCAATTAGTTTAAAATAATGAATATGAAATCTCAAAAAACAAATAACGACCAAAATTGTTATGATTACCTAAGAAATGCTAGTTTTTCCACAAACTCTAAAATATTGGAACAGGGTCAGATTATTTTTTCCCCATTAGAGTCTTGAAGTGTGGTTAATTCCTAAGAAAATAACTTTCCAAAGATACCTTTCTGATCTCTCATATCCTCCTTTATACGAGGAACAATACATTTCCATCCCCATTTAAGTCTCAAGTTTTTCAGAACTAAAATAACTTGACGATCAGTCAGCCTAGCTTCCTGTTTTATTGTAGAGACATTCTCTGCAGTCAGAAATCCCTCAACTATTATTTTCTTGTTCTCTTCCGGCAATAGTATTAAAGGTTTTCCACCATTAGGGGATGTAATGGAGATAACTTAATTGCCTGATTCTTTCTTTGTTTTTATAGTTTTATAACTGATCTGTTCAGCCAGTTTGCGATCAACTAGGTTTGTAATGTTGGCTAACTTTTCCCATTTGTTTACACTTATCTTTGGAGTGGTTTAATCCCCTAAAGATACTAGCAAAGCAGTGTGAACAGATCCGTGTGGGAAACAATTTTGAGTTATTATATTTATTCTTCTGTTTGTTGACAAATAATTTCCACCGAAGACCATTCAAGCTAGCAATTTTACAAATTCTGCATTTACATCTTTCCATAGACCTGATAATAATGTATTTATTTACCATTTATTACATTATATTATTATATACTACTATGTAGTTTATTTTTTGAGAAAAACTAAAAATTTGTCTATAGAAAATAGAGAGGAGGAGATCTGTGATTAAATAAATACTTGTTAACTTAGACAGACCATATATTATAATATATTATATAATATATTATATATACATATAAATATATATATATATTATTTATATTATAATATATATATATATATATATATATATATATATATATATATATATATACACATATGTATATGAAGACCTCAGTGGAAAAACCGGCGTTGTCACATTTAAAAAGTATTGAGAAAGTATTTGTTGATCATTAATAAATGTCTTTATTTAAAGCAAAGAAAAAAAAAATTTTTGTATAAAAAATTACAAAATGTTTTGTTTTTGAATAAATTTTAAATAAAATAATTATAATATAAATTTTTTTAAATTGCTTAGTTTCATTTTTTGCTATTTAGGGCTTAAAATGCTCAATTGAAACTTGGGGCTATAACAATAAATTAAAGGAAGTAAATTTCTGAAAAAATATAATAAAATGGAGGAAAAAAAATATACATTTTCAAAATTCAACATTCTAGATAAGAAAAAAAGTTTCTATCCTGTTTTATGGCTTTTTTTATTTTTGCGAGTTTTAAAATTTCTCAAAAATTTCCCAATAAATGCTTTTCATTTTTATAACTAATATATATAGGTAAAAGAACTATACAAAAAGTTTTTTGGGGTGTTTTCATAGAGGTTCAGATTCATCCAGGTACACAGTGTGACATAACAATGTGTTGCTTTGACAGGCTACTTTTGAAAAAAAAATTATTTACCATTTTCTATTTTATAATCCAATATTCTGACATATTATCTTGATTAAAACAAACTATCAGACGAATAATGTAAATTAATGAGACTTTGATATATCTGAGCCATTTTTTGCAAGTGAACACAAAAAAACTTTGATTTAACAAACTCAGGTCATTGATACATGGAACAAAAATATTCTAAAACAACACCCCTAAAAAATAATTTGCTTTACTTACTAATTTCATCAAAATATATTTTAGTGCTTAAAAGGTATGACTATATCCAGTTTGAAATTATCTTATCTTTTGAGTATTTTACAGAAAAAAAAGGTCAAATACAAAAAAGGAAACGGTTCTTAATTTATATTTAACGTATTAACATTTTATATATTATGTTAATCAACTGCGATTATGCAATCAGTTATCATCGGAACTACTCTGTGAAGTTGGTGTGCCTCAGGGGTCAGTGCTAGGACCCCTGTTATTCATAATATACATGAATGATATTAACAGTTGTATCAGATATGTAAACATCAACCTCTTTGCAGATGACACATTAGTTTGCATTGAAGGTAATAATTACGAAGAATCTATGATGAAATTAAATTTAGACTTGGAAGTAGTTGCTACCTGGTTTAGTGGAAATGGACTGAAACTGAATGCAAGTAAGTCAATGGGTATGCTGATTACAAGCTCTAAAGTGAAATATTTGAGTATCACTGTAAAATATCCTAACATATATATCATTTTGGAAAATGAAAGAGTTAAATTCAGTGAATATGTCAAATACCTGGGTATTAAAATTGACAATATGTTGAATTTTTCTGAACATATTAAATATATTGCAGATAAAATTGCTAAGATAAAATTGCATATATTGCAAGATAAAATTGCAAAATATATTGCAGATAAAATTGCAGATAAAATTGCTAAGATTACTGGGTATTTTACCAGAGTTGCTAAATATCTGACTAGGTGGACAAAAACGTTAATTTTTAATACAAAACAAAGGTATGAGAATGATCTTGAAATGTGACTGGTTCACACATAGTTAAGACATGTTGGTTTGATTAGACTGGCTATCTGTAAAAGAAAATATTCAAGTGAAAGTATTGACATTTATACACAATACAATTCTATTACAGAAAATGGATGCCTTCCAAGAATTTTGTAAAATAAACAGTGAAATGCATAATTATTGCACAAGAAATGCAGCAAAGTATCACTTAAAAATTCAAAACAAAAAAAGTGGACAAAAGTCAATCCTTTGCAATGGTATAAAATTATACAATAAATTACCGAATGAATCGAAGTTGCTAGACAAGAAAGCATTCAAGAAGTTAGTTGTGAAACGCATAAAAGAAAAGGGATGTTTGTAAATAGTAGTTTCGCGGAATCTGAACTCTCTTTATTGTGATTTTTATTGTGATTTTAAATAGCATTTAATGAGCTAAATATATATTAAATAAATGAACTAAAAAGAGTGGTATAAATATATCTAAAGGAAAAAATACATCAACTGAAAACCTTTAAAGAAAAGCAATGCATAAATGAATAAACATTTCGATTGTAACATAGTGATAAACATTTTAAACCATTCTAAGTGATAAAAAGGTGATAAGTATTTGTTTTTTTAAGTGTAATTATTTTGACATTAGCAAATAAACATTCAACTTTTCCTGAATTTCACAAATTTTTATACTATCATAATCGATCATAAAAAACTAAAGAAACTGCAGCAGCACTTTACTTTTTTACAGTTTTTTTTATTGCATACTTATTTGTATTAAAAATGTAAACAATTATGCATTATAAATATTCTTAAACAAATAAATATATTATCAGAAACAGATTTAACTAACTATGCATTTAGAAATATCATATGGCTCTTTAGAGAAGCTTATAAGGGTTAAATTGAGCAAACACTGTAAATTTTTTGCAATGATTTTAATTAATTAACAATGCAATGATTTTAATTAATTAACAATGTTAAAAGGGGCATATTACTGAGTCCTGTACAACTAATTACTTGAATAAAAAAACTGAACAATATTAAACATAAAAAGACAATTTTATTTTAATAAACAGTAAAAAAGTTTTTTGAAAACGTACCCAATAGACACCTCAATATAGTCCCCATCCGTGCAAGTAGGCATAGTTGCATCCATTTCAAAACTATTCCATGTTAGTTGAACTACTTTTGATTCAACATTGATAGTGTAGTTATAACAACTAGCATTTGATTTAGCGATGCTTTCAACTAAACCTGTTGTGGCTGTAAATTTTGATTTGATACATTCAGAGGAACCAAGAACTTGTTTGAGAAGAAAAACAATCAAAAATTTATATATCATTTTTTCTGATCTTTAAAACAACATAGTATCATTAGTTATGATTATTGATTATTTCTCTAAGTTACACAGAAGCATTAACTTAATAAGTCAACATAAAAAATAATTGTCTTTTACATTATGAAAAGCTTTTGGCATTACCAAAATCATTTCTCGATTGTACTTCCTTTACTTCGGTTACCACCTTGACGATTTATTTAATGCGATAAAACATTTAAAATTCAAATATCCGAATTAAACATTAAGTCCGGATTAAGATTGGAATTATTGAAATACCTACGAAATCGCCTGAGATGTATAAAAATAGACTTAAATTACATTTTTACATTAATAAAGTGTCTTAATAGTAAAAACTTTAACTTTTTAAATCTATTTAAGTGGAAAAACTCTCAAAAAAATCAAAATTTTGAAAAAAACATTTCTTGTTTGGTGCAAAATTTGTCAGAGATTCACAATCTCAAAACCATATCTGAAAATTTGTTATAGATCTTCATTAAAATAAATTTTATTGAACCCTAGTTTTTTTAGCTTCCTTAACAACCGCCATGGCAACGGCTATTGTTGCCATAGCAAATTTTTTAAATTTGCTGTGGCAAAAACAACAAATGAACAAAGAACCAAAAAATTTAATAAAAAACAAATATTTTATTTAAAAAAAAAATCTTATTTGTAAATATGGGTGATATATGTTGATGTAGGATGTAAATATAAGCAATGTAAAAATGGTTGGCACATTTGTACATTTAGCATTCCAGGTGGCAAGTTGAAGTATAGTTGGCAAATGTCAAATGACGAGGACCTTTTTTTTTGTATGTGTGTCTCTAGTTGGTAAAAATCACATTCAACCCCTCCCCCCTGAAAAAAGTTTACCAAGATGACTTTACTAACTCGCCCAAAAATAATTTAAACTATTTTCTGAATTTTAAACTTTTATCATTTTTGAACTTTAGGCTATTTTAATTTTTTGAATTTTAAAATTTAGCAGCCGTGGCGCAGTGGTAGTGCACTTGCCTCCCAAATCAAAGGGTCCTTGGTTCAAACCCTACCTCTGAGAAAGCTTTGCGACACCGCTTAGAAAGGAGGCGTGAATTTCTTATTAAATGCTCTTCTGCGGTGCTCTGTGATAAGACAGTAAGGACTTCTTGGGACACCTAAATAATATTAAAAAAAAAAAATCTTGATATAATTGAAAATCTGAATTCTTATAATTTTCTTATCATTCATTAAATTCTGTTTAAGTTAAATTACTATAACAAATAACAATATTTTCATATTTAATTAACTCATATAATTATTTCGCATTTTATAAAAAACATATTGTGTTTATGTATAAATTATATCAAGTTATCATAAAACTTTCAATTTTGATAACAAATTGACTGTTCCTTCTCTTTGCTTTAAAATAATTTTAAATTTTATTAATTAAATTGTTTATTTCAGATATTGGTCAACTGACATTTTATACAAAAAGGATATTGTTATAGATTATGAATGGTCAACTTTAGTTTCATCTTCTTATGCAAAAACACAAAAATTATCAAGCTTTTCAATGGAATGTATTTTCTCCTGAAACTTTCATTTATTTTAGAAACCCGTCAAATGAAACAATATCGCGACTTTTTGCAGCATATTTTGTGTTTTTATTGTTTTGTTCTCACATTTAATTATTTGAGGCGTTATATTTCCGAGTCATCCACTCACGCGTTTCTGTCGGGTAGGTTTGTTGTGAATGAGAAATCGAGTATCTCTAGTTTTTGAGGTTAGTGTTATTGTTTAGAGTTTGGGGAATTTATTATAAGTTTCCCAGAGACACTAAACAAATCACCATTTTTGTTAACGCTTTATTATTGTATAACCATTTGACTAAAAATCTTCTTATTTACAAATATTCTTTTTTTTTTTTTACTTATAAATTCACAAACGCTAATCGCTCCTTAGTGAATTATAAAACATGCTGCTAAGCAAACACATTTTTATCTTATTTTGTTTATTTATTTTATTTTATTTCGTCATTAAAAAAAGAATGCAATGCCGTTTATATAAATAAAATTTACATGACCGGGGATATAAAAAGACAATATTTGCCTTATCACTACGCCCCGACGTGCTTTTATCAGCAAGCGTGTACAATCATTAAAATGTAAACATAAAGTCATTATTTCAAATACAAAACTTTTTTTCTAATCTTAATTCACCTCTCCAAGGCCACGAAGGCCACTACAGTTGAGAAGGCTATATTAACTGATGTTATAACCATCACCCAACTCTATATCTCCAAAAGACGAATCTTGACAAACGTGGCTGCTGCTCGTAAAAAAGAAGTTAAGCTTGATACTACAGGAACACGCAATAGAAGTTTCGAATTCGATCCCCACCGCGTCCTTGGTATACCAGTATACCTTTATGGTGGGGATTGAATTCGGTGGGGATTGAATTCGGAATTTCTCACTCATGAGGCGAGCGCTCTACCACTACACCACTACCGCATTAATAAAACTAAGATGCTAAACTAGGATTTACAGCAATTTTTTAACTTTGTATTTAATGATTATTTGGTTAAAAAAATGCTCAGTGAAAGTAGTTCTGATGATGAACGTGAAACAAAAAGAAAATGTGGTGTTGTAAATAACGATACAAATAAACGTCACAACGATACAAATAAGCGTCACAACAATACAAATAAACGTCAAATAAACGTAGCGTCATTAGAAAATCAAGAGTAAAAAGTAAAGAATACGCAAACTACAAAGATGACCTTGTTCCTGGTAAATCTATCCTTGGTGAAACTAGTGTGCAACTGTCCTTGAAAAGACGGTTTGCATCATGGTAAAAATGCAATTGATGACTTTATATATGTGTTGATCTGTGATACATTTTAAAATTGAAGTGAAGGAAACCGTGCAGCCGTGACACAGTGGTTAGAGTTCTGGCTTAGAACCAAGAGGTTCGTTGTTCGACGCCGGCTCTAGCCCAAAAAGCGACATAGGTAAGAAAGGAGACGTGAACTTCCTAGTTTAATGCTCTTCCGCAGTGCTCCGTAATAAGACCCTAAGGACTTCTGGGAGCACCATAATAATCACAAAAAAGAAAACATTATGGTGCTAGGATAAGTAATATTTGGATACAGAGTTAAATATTTCCAAAATGTTTGTAATGTTTCAAATGGACCACCCTGAGTTAAGAGATAAAGTGAAATATAGTTGTTACTATTGGTACTTTTTATATAGTTTTTACTTTAGATAAGCGAAAACTCCAGTTTATTATTTAGGGTACTTCAAAAGATACTGGAAATAAAAAAGAGCGTTGTCCATTAACAAATTTAAAACTTCAATTACAATGAAATGGTTAAATTCTAAAAACCTTTCTAGAACACCAAAACACCAAGACACTAAACTTTTTCAAAAACTTTTGATAAGTCAAAAGCCATAATCTTTTTCTCACTGCTTCCGCCTAATGCACAAAAGAACCTGTTATATAAGTCAGCAGAACGAGAGGATTAAAATCCATTTTGATTGTCAGAGAGTAAGTTGTTAGACTCAGGTGAGAGATTAAATATCAAATGAGAGATTAGATGTCAAATAAGAGATTAGACATCAAATGAGAGATTAGACGTCAGTTTGATTCAAAGATTTTTCTTGAATTATTTAAAAGACTGATTGGGCGATAGTTAGAGGTGTCATAGCAATCCGGAATTAGAACCATTAAATTCGATTTTCTAGCAGACAGGAAAATAAGGTTCAGTGGTTAAATAGTTCAAGTAGTTTATGATAATAAAAAGAACAGCTTTTTGAAGACAGGAACATAAAATAAGTAACTTTTTGTGACTTTCTGAAACCAGGGACCATTTACCAAGCTTAATTGGCTGCTGTTTTAAAATTTTTTAAATGTTTTTATAAGTACTTTAACAAGATGAATGAATTTTACAGTTTTTTTTTTGTTAAGGAATGAGTATTTGTGGTTTGCTCATTAAACCAAAAAGCCACATTACAAACAAAAAACTTCAAAGTTTATTATGTTATTGGAATGCATTCAATAATTTTATCTTACTTAGCATATTAAAAAACTAACCCTCCAACTAATTGGCTCAGAATTAACAAGTATATTAGATTTAGTATATTCACTGTTTGTTTAGTTAATATTTGTTAGTATTATGTAGTATTTAGTGTTTTCAGTCTCCCTTTTCATATTACCAAAGCATCTCTTTTTGTATTCCTAATAATTATTAAGATGCTTCCAGAAGTTCTTACTGTCTTATCACAGAGCACCGCGGCAGAGCATTTAACTAACAATAAAAGTTGATAAAATTTACAAACAAAATGACCAATATCAAAAGTTTTTCTCATATTTTGTGTTAAACTTATTAATGAAATGTTTTGATTTTAAAACTTTATTTTGAAATCAAATTAAAAATCATTTATACAACAAGTTAGTTTAGAAAATAGAACACTCTAAAATACATAAATTTTTCAAAAAGCTTACTAATATTAGATAAAGGAGAAATAGGTCTATAGTTAGTGCATAAAAGTTTATAGCCATTTTTAAATATTAGAATAATATAAGATAATTTCAGAATATCTGCAAATGTTTCATTTATGAATGAGATAATCAGTGACGGATCAAGAAATTTTTGGTGGTGGTAGGAGGTGGGGGGATGGGGTGGAGAAGGGTGGAGGGGGTGGAGGAGAATGTTGAAAATTTTTTGTATTTTGTTCTAAATTTGCGTCTCCTGAAAAAAATTCTGGAGTAGGAGGGGTCGCTGGAGGTATTAAATAGTTTAGAAAGATTATTTGAAAGTTTATTGTTAAAATCTATAAGAAAGTTTGTGGGAATGCTATTTGGTCCAAATGAGTTTAACAGCAAAACCCTTTATGGAAACATTTTCTGCACAACAAAGAAAGTGAAACAGCAATGTGTAAACTAAACCATTGCAAAAAAATATTGAAAACTACTGGCGGATCAACAAAAAATCTTTATTCGCATCTACTTCAGTTACATTTAAAAGTAAATTTAAAAGCAGAACTGGCATGTTCTTCAACATCGGAAGAAGAACCACAGAGTAAAAAAAGTAAAACTAGTTCATATTTTTCATCAATTATGAGTAAGGAAGACAATTTGCCTGAGGTGCTTGCAAGATTAACAGCTAAAGATAGGATTTCTTTTAATGTTGTAGGCATATCTAATGATATACTTGCTGGACTAGCTATGAGGCAATTTGTCAACATACCTAAATCTCCAAACACTGTTTTAAAAAATGGTACTAAATTTCTTAATAATATAAAGAATGTTATAAGAAATAAATTATAAGACAAAAAATATAAAATATAAGACAAAAAATTATTTGCGGAACTAAGTTTTCAATTTCTTTTGATTCGAAATACCTGTTATTTGAATATCAATTTACACGATAAAGAAAATTTTTAAAATTTAGTTTTAGTAAGGATTGTAAAATGTTCAAGGTGTAAAATGTGTAATTTTACTTAAAGATAAACTCTCTGTCTTTAGTTTTTAACCTTGAAAATAGTATTGTTTCAGCGTAGTGAAAAAAATTGGAACACTATAACAGTTTAATCAATAGCTATGCTTTGCTCACGGCACTCAACTGGCTATTATTTTAGTTTTATATAATACGTCAACATTAATTTGTGCGAAGAGACATTTATTCAAGGAAGTTGATAATCACATTGAAAAGATGAAAATTGAAAATTGAAAAGATGAAAATTAAATTTAGTGAAAGCAGTGAATTCAATAGCGATGATAATGTTGATGGTAATTGTTTAACTGTGGATAATCAAATAATTGAAGACGTAGTAATTTCAAACAAAGCGATTGGTTCTGTCATTAATAAAGTTAAAAAAGTCGTGATGGTTTTTAAAAGATTACCAACGAAAATGATGACTGTCTTCAAATATACTTAAAAAATGACTTTGGAAACAAACTTCATATACTTAAAGATTGTAAAACAAGATGGAATAGCCTACTATCAATGCTTAAAAGGACTCATAAGTTAAAAAATTGCATAAAAAAGCGCTTGTTAATATCAGTGTTAATGATTCTATAAAAACGTCAGATAATAAGTATAAAATTGTTTCTGAACTAGTGAACATGCTAATTCAAGTAAAAGCAGTGGTGGGAGCGGTTTTTCAACGCGATTTAAACCTTGATTTAAACTGCTGACAATGCGTTTATGTTATGTTTTAATTTAGTTTATGCTAACTAAATTAAAAAAACTGAACACTACAACAAGTTGTCAACTTTTTAATGAGTTTGCCTTCAGAATCAAAGGGCAAAGGACTGAATT
Organism: Hydra vulgaris; assembly: GCF_038396675.1. NCBI lineage: Eukaryota > Metazoa > Cnidaria > Hydrozoa > Anthoathecata > Hydridae > Hydra > Hydra vulgaris. The sequence continues at coordinate 77,879,182 of NC_088931.1, forward strand.
AAATAGTCTAGTGCCGTATCTACATTACGTAGAAAACACCCATATGTGAAATTTTTGAAACATCTTCAAATTTTAAAAATAAAAAAATAATGTTGAATCATCTAAATAGATTAAATGTAACAAATTTAAATCACCCTACAAATTCCTTGGACATCGTTGAAGATTTAGTAAGTGAAAAATATGATGAAATACCGAAGATAATGAAATGCCGAAAACTATTAGTGAGCAACTAAATTAAACCCTAGAAAAATGTTTTCTTGCAACACCCAGAAATTGTTTGTAAAAGTTTGAAACCCAAACAAAGCTAATCCAGATGCAACCAGTTTCGCTTCTTGGAGGATTTGGGGCCGAGAAAAACGTAGTTGGTCAAGATCATCGATTATAGTCTTTAAAAACTTTGTCTCGTCATCTAAAGAAATGCTTTCTGATTGAAGAAAGAGAGAGAGAAAGAGACATCATTGACACATAGGAAAGCCTTGAACCAGAAAAAAGTCAAAACAATGAATTCAAATGATTGAAATCACTTTTAAGTGCCTTAACTAAAGACTTAACTTCAAGAAGTTTCAAGGACTTCAGTATTTCTTTTGGTCTTTTCGACAATGGCCGGACAGTCTTTATGCGCGCACTCCATCTTGTGAAGAGACTGCCCAGTTGCTTCAGTCTAAATTTTTCAGCGCATAGGGCTACTACTAAAAGGGTTATACAACAATTGAATGTTGCCAAAATAGTTCTTGACTACAGTAGAGGATTCTGCAGAATGATCACTAGCTAGATTGAGACTACACGCACTGCAAGGCATAAACAAAGCTTGAGGATTATTCTCGAGAATGATGGCCTGCACTCCTTTGTATTCACCGGACATATTAGCCTCGTTATCATAGCCCTGGCCCCTCAGTTCTTTAAATCAATTTGGCTTTGATCCAAAACGTCTATAATCAGCTTCGCAATGTCAGAACTCTTTTTTTTCTCCAGATTTTCTACCTTCAGAAAACTCTCTTTTACTATCCATTGGTTGTCAGATCCTATGAGGACAAATCGAAGAACAAAAGTGATTTGTTCCGTATAAGACACGCCTGGAGTTCCATCAACAACAATTGAAAAATAAATGGCTGTGTACCTCTTCGTTAATAGCAGCAAAAACAGTTTCACCACATACCATAATGAACTCATTTTAAGTTCTCCAGCTCAAACAGTGCGCTTGCACTGTTTGAGCTGGAGAACTTAAAATGAGTTCTTGTTCCTTGTTTTTGGTGTCGAGGAACTTCATCTAGATGGAACTGAATTGTCTTATTTGTTTCCCTAACAGCTCAATGGTTTACTCCAGATAAGCCTATCTCTGTTAATCTTTTTTCTGTTGAGAGAAGTTTCATAAAAAACTGAGGTAGGAACTTTTTTGTTTGTAGAATCACTAGGAAAAAGTGCCGGATTTGGAGGTGGTCCATTTAGTATGACTAGATTGCGTTCTACTTTGAAAAAACCCTCGCCCACAAAGAGGGATTGTTTCTAATTGCTTAATCATCCAGTTGAATCGCCTTTTGATCCTAAATTAATAAAAGCATTTGAGAACTGTGGTATGTTTTTGATATCTGCAGATATTAAATGATATGTTTTTAATATCTGTATGTTTTTCATAAAATAAGAATTCCTCCCAAACTTACCCGATCATCATTTTCTTCTTCAGAAACCGTTGAAAAATTGAGAGGGAAGATGGCTTTCTTGAACTCAAGGGTTTATCAACGCTGTTAGTAGCATGGTCTGTCTAAAAAAGAATTGTTTTTACAATTTTGGAATAAAATTATGAATATAAGATTGTGAATAGAAAAAATAAAGCTGTTAACTTATACCTTGACTATTTGGTCCAATGTAGAGTTATTAGATGCCTTTTTTTTGAAGATTATTGAAGCCACACTATTCCAGTGTATGTTTATTCTTGTGTTCTTTTCCAACTTTTCCTACAGTTTTGCATTGGGACCCTGAATCATTCTTTCAAAAACTGACGTTTTCACTATATGATGTGTGTTACTTATTTTTAATTAAAGAAAAAAAGTTTTTCATTTGTTTCAAAATCGAAATGAAATTTTTATATAGAATTTAATTCTTAAAGGAATTAAAGGGAAAAAGAATTAAATGCAATTTCACGATATCAAAATAATTGAAATGAATGTATTGAGAATAAATTTTTGAAAAGTGTTGGAATGAGAGTTAACTGATTTATATAACATAATATTGATAATGTTTTAAAACAAACCTTTGTTTAGGATAAGTGTTATGTAATTCGAATTTTAAGATACATATAAATTTTGCAAAATGCTAAAAATGTCTTTAGAAGAACGCGAAACTATATTTCTACTGATTTAAAAGAAAAGTAATATAAGTATACATATATATTAATGGATACAGATTTTCTACATTAATGTTTAATAAGAATAACAATAATAACAAATAATAACAACGTTTTTTTCTTTTTTTTCTTTTGAATTAAATATGGAATAATTATTTGAAGTCTGTTGTAATAAATTCGAATGTAATAAAAGTCTTTTAGATTCTGTTTTAAATTTCTCCAAGGAGTAATCCTCTTTATGATTATTAAAAATTTTAATAAAATCTTTCATTGGGGGTTGCATGTGCCCCCTTTGTACGTGTGCCTAAGTAAAACGTACCCAGTACCCTTCCCCCCGGGTGGCCCTGGCTCTACACGCTCTGCAAGTCGCAACACTTGCTTGGATATTGGATTTCACGACCTAGTCCTACACAATTGGCTATTGGTTATAACACTAATAACTATTTAAAATCAGTTATAACAGCAGGTAAATTAAGAAAAAATGATGTTTCTTTTTAAAATTTTTTTTAATGCGGTGTTTAATACTAAAACAATAATCGTATCTATATTAAGCATATTTGTAAATAAAACATTTTTGTATAACATTTTTAAAATCATTCAAAGGTAGGGTGACCATCTACGAGTATTTAGCCGGGACAGTCCCGTATTTTTACAAAATGTCCCGTGTCCTTTATTTGACCACATTTGTCCCGTATTTTTGAATAATTTAGTACAAATTTCACTTTTTAATAAAAATTTAACGTTTTTTTTAAAAGCAAATTTGCGCTTTATGATGCCTTTGAATTTCTTTCGAATTGCGAATTTCAAATTTCGTCGAATTATCTTGACCTGTGTTGAAAGTTATTTAAAGTGACAAGAAATTATTTTAATATTTAAATTTATATTTGTGATTCCTAAATAAGATTAATATATTAAACTAGTTATATTAAATAAGATAGTAAGTAAAAAAATATACAATTAAGATTGTTTTAATTTGTAATTTAATTTTTTTATAGCATCATGTCTGAGAAAAAGAAACGAAAAACTCAATGGAGTGACAAATATGCAAATGAATTTGAATTTATAAAAAAAGTGGTCGGAAACGGCAGTAAAGCGTTTGCAATTTATGTTGCAAACATAAATTGCAAACAGCAGAATTTTCACTTGAATTTAGAGATCGAAGTGATATTGTTCAATATATTAATACTAAAAAGCATAAGTCATCGATTGCTGCTTGATCATCAAACGTGAAAGCAAATGAATTCTTAAAAAAAATAGATGCATTAAATAATGATCTTGAAATTGCTGCTAAGGAAGCAACATTTGCGTATCATACTGCTAAACATTATTTTTTATTTTGTTCTAATGATTGCATTTCAGAATTAGTACGAAATTTTTTTGAAAAAAAGTTTACACTTGGAAAAACTAAAACAGCTACTTTCATTACACAAATAGTTGCGTTTATTGATAGTGACAACAAAAAGTGAACTAGAAAAGGCTAATTTTATACCTCTTGTAACAGATACTTCCAATCGTAAGAGCATCAAAATGTTGCCTGTAATTGCAAGAATCTTTAATTCAGTCATTGGTGTGCTTAACAAAAAAATTTCACTTTAAACAATTCCAAATGAACAGTCAAAAACAATTTCTAATTTAATTTTAGCTGAAAAACAAAATTTAAAGGAAAAAGTAGTTGCATTAACAGCTGGCAATACAAATTTGAATTTTGGTGGAGTCAATCGTAATGGTGTCAATAATGTCTGACGTAAGCTTCAAAACGATTTAAAAAGAGAAGTTGTTGGAAATGGATGTATGGTTCATATAGCACACAATGCTTCAAATCCAGGATGTGATACGCTTGATATTGATATTGAAGCAACTGTTGTTAAAATTTATAAACATTTTAATATTTACACTGTGAGAACAGAAAAATTCAAACAGTTTTGTGATAAAGTTGATTCATATTATAAACCTTTGTTAAACCATTCAAGCACACGCTTTTTAATACTTTAACCTGCAATTTTTCGTTTAATTGAGTTTTACAATTCTTTGAAGAATTACTTTGCATCGTTAACAAAGTGTCCACCAGTTGTCAAATTTTTTTTTTTGACAACAGTGAAAATAAATCTGGAATGATGTTGAATTATCAACTCACTATGTTAGGAAAAGATATGAAAAGAAGTTCAATAACATTATTAATGATTTACTATTTGATGAATATGGCTTAATGCGTGATTATGTTATACAAAATTTATCAAGCTGGTCAAACTTAAAACTTTAACCAGAAAGCATTTGGGTTAAGATTTTCATAAATTATAGAGAAAATTCAACACCTTCAACAAATTTAGAAAAATTAGTAAAGTTTGCATTTTGTTTGGTTCATCAGCAGAAGTTGAGAGATTATTTTCGATAATTATTCAGATAAGGGATGATAAAAATAAATCGACTTGATATTGAGACAATTGATTTATCGACAACTATTAAATACAATTCTAGCTTAAAATGCTTACATTTTGATAATCTAATTAAGGATTTCTTATTTATATTTCTTTCCTTAATAATGTTATTTCACAAGAAAAATATGCAAAATAAAAGTGAAAATTTATTTTTAAAACTTGATTTTTTTTTAAAAATATCTCACATTACTTATTACTGAATTTCTTAGCCATTAAATTAAATTTTTAATTTAAATTAAACAAAAAAAAAAAAAAATTGTTTTTAGTACAATAAGGTTAAGCAATCTCAATTTTTTTACTTAAATGCACTTTTGTCATTCATTAAGAAATAAAATATATCTAAAAATGTCGAGCAATTTTTTTAAAAATAACTACCAAATTTAAAATACTTCGAAATTAAATTAAAAAATATTTTTTGCTTCGATATATTTACAAAATATTTTTTTTAGCAAATGTCCCGTATTTTTATCAAAAATCCCGTATTTTTTGCAAAGTTTCCCGTTTTTTTGAAAAAAATCGATGGCCACCCTAGATAAAAGCAAGACGCTGCCCTTCAATTTTGACACATATTAACAGCATATTGCTTAAATTTCTTGTTATAAAATATTAAATTGAAGTTTTGTCTTCCTGAAAAAAGTGGATAAACCATAGGATTTAAGTTGGCTGATATACTGGATATAATTTTTATAGGATGACCTCTCGAGTAAATAACAGCTTTCCTGGAAACAGGTGGAGCACCATCTTCACCAATGAATACAACTGTAACTTCATTATGTGAAGGCAGATTATAACGATGTCTATTCTTTCATTCAAATAAAGACATTTTTAAAGTTGAGGCTTAGCGATCTTCTATAGCTGCTTAATGAATTTCTTTATCGTCTACTTCGGCCATGTTTTTCAATGCAAGAGTAAATGGGCTCACTTTACTAACTATAGTTTGTAATGAAACATTAAATCACGTAAGCAAAGATCATTGCCACGTTGTTGCATTCTAAAATTTACTGCTGCAAATGGGTCATAGAAATACAGTTGGCAATATGTTAGGGGAATATCTTGATCTGACCTAAGATTACCTATACAATGAAAAACCTGACCACATATTCTAAAACATGGGGGCCCATGATTCCTTGGTTGAATCACATAATCTGCAAATGAAGCAAAAGAATGACACACATTATAATTTCTAATATATATTATAAAGTTCATATAGGAATTATGATCTATATAACTCCCTGTATATAAATCTTGTAACGTTTATGGAATTGGTAAAAGTAGAGGCAAATCTATCTTTCCATTATGGCAACACAAAAAATGTGTTTCATCAGGAACTTTTTTGGCACCACAATGCTAACAAATCTGGTTCAATTCTCCTTAAAAATTATAATCTGGAACATTTTTACTTTTTGCAATAAAGTGCATTCTTTCTTGTCTAGCTACATTTCATACACTTTGTAGATTGATTTCATTATTAGGCCTAGCCTCACTTCTTTTAATTCGATGACTGTTATAACTTGCCTGAACGCATTATTCTGATTAAAGTTCAAATTAATTTCTGCTCACCGAATAACTTTTCTTACATTTTTGAGAGAATTAAATTTCATCTTGCCTAACTCCATCTCTTTCATTTCGATGATAGTTATTATTATACTTGCCTAACTAAATTATATTCATTAGTCTTCAATTTGATTTCGGCAAGCAGCATTTCTTACATTTTGACAACGATTAATTTAATTTTGCCTAGCTCTGTCTCTTTCATTTCGACAATTATTTTCAAGTTGTCTATTAACAAAAGGTGAAACACTACCGTAAGCAATTTCTTTTGCAAGCTGCTTATTTTCAATTACTTCATATGGCAGAGCTAATTAATTTAAAGCATAGTTTGGAATAGCTGAAGTATCAGTTGAAATAATAACTTGACATTGGTCAGAGAAAACTATACTTATATTCAAGTTGATTTGAAAACGATGGAGGGTAAAAAGGTCCATGACTATTAAACTGTTCAAAATCGAGAGGCGTGCAATACTTTAAGCCACCTAGAGCTGGACCTCGCCAAAATGCAAGTGATACTGCTGCGTTGGCTACAGTTGTTGAACCAGTACTAAATCCAAATCTTAAAAGAGTTAAATTTCCTGAATCAGCTTGGTTGTCAATACCTTGCATTAACGGTCTGGAAGAGCTTGCACTGATGAGGGTAAGAATAAATCTTGAACACTCTAATAATTACCATATATTGAATTACTTTACCATACACTATAGTAAGGTTACGCCGAGGGTCTAACAAAGTATCATAACTTGATTGAAGAGAAGAACTCATTTTTTTATATTTAGAGGTGAGATCACTATCTAATATATTGTTGTTTACAAGATGGCAGAAGCTATTGACCTAGGTAAAATTAACCCATTGGTTGGAACATCATTTATTAATATCGATCCCAGCGAAGCTCTTCCAGAAGTGGAAGTTAAGCTACCTGTCGTCCCAGAAATTAATCCAGGGGTAGATAAAACTGAATTTCTTAGAAATAAGCTAAATGAATTATTTAATAATAATAATAATTTTGATGGAAATAATTTTTATGATAATGACTTGCAAAGTAAGATTAATTTAGCAGCAACAGTTGATATTTTTTATAAGAGAATAGAAATTTTTGCTGCAAAAAGAATTTATATTTAATAAAAATTCGAGAACGTTTCATTTATCAAGAGGACTTATTAATGGTGGAAGGAATGAATACTTTGTGGGTTATTTACAATAACACTTTTAATTGAACACAATTTTGCTCTTTAAAAAGTATAAGTAACACTAAATTACCTGAATTAGGATTCGCGTTTAATGAAAAACCGGAAATAACAGACGCACTCTTAACACAAGTAATGAAATTGTTGATGAAATTAATAAACCTATTAAATTGTTTTTTGAAAAAAAAGGGGTACAAGTTATTGCTGCTTTAGATAAAATTGGTACTACGGTTAGCGATGCTTTTCCAAAAGTAAAATTTAGCAACATTAGAAGAGAGATGCAAAGTACAAGTGATTGTTTTGCTGAAGAAAGGAGCTAGAACGTGCAGCTCAAGTTATTGTAAAAAGAGTTAACAATAAAATAAAATCAATAAAAGACGGAGAACAAGGTGACATCGAGAACAAGGTGAAATTGAGCTTCAAACATGTAATCGTGATAAAGCTGTTAAACATGTAATCGTGATAAAGAAAATCGTGATAAAGCTGTTAAAGAAATTATTAAAATTAACTTTAGATTTGCCGATCTTGAAATTAAATCAAAAAGCCAGATAATAGAGATTCGACAGCTAATTAGAACACTATTTTATGATAACAGACTTACTTTACGGCAAAAAATTGAACTTGTTTTTTGCGAACAGGGGATAGCACTATTTGCTGTAATAACAACTACTAGAGTTGTTATACATGCATTCGTTAATAGCCTTACTAGCTCAGTAGTCGATAAAAGAAATATTGGTGACAAAGCAGGTGAAAAAGGAGGTCACAAAGGTGGTCAAGAAAAAAATAAAGGCTATCTTGACCATATTGCAAGTTCTTTAAAGTTTTGGCTTGCCTCAAAAGCTGAAGACGCAATTCCTTTAAAAGATTTATATACAAACCTCTCGAAGAACCACTAAATTATATTTTTAAAACTGAAGATGTAAAATTGAGTAATGTAAATTATTACATAATAAGAGGAACAAGTCGGTATCCATCAACTATTACTGATATAGAAAACGCTATTATTTTTGTTAACAAAGATTTCAGCTTTAAACTAAATTATAATAGTATATTTTATACTTATAGTTTTAAACAACCTCATGTTTCTCAAGATTATACTCCAAATGAGGATGCCAGTAATATATGTCTTTTAAATTTTGCTATCTATTGTGCTACTGCCTGTTGCGGTGTAAATACACTAATGTTATATTGTACGGATCTTTTGGCAAGAGCTTTGTTTAGATTTTATTTGTATACTGTACGCCACGTTTTATGGAGGCATAGCGTTACACTCCCGAATGAAGAACTTTTTAAAGGATGAAACTGTGATTATAAAAAAGAGATTTTGAAAAAATTAAAATTAAATTTAATATTGATTGAGAAAAATAAAATTAGGGATGGGAGTATGATTATGATCCAAGAAGATTAGTTCAAGATGGAAAGACGAGGATTATTATATCATTAAATAATTAATTTAGTGGTAGGTCATGTTCCTGATCAATCAGATGGTCTTACACAAAACGGCCTTCAATTTATTAGCAAATCATTTTGAGAATATGCTATATACCTTTTTTCAGTGCAGCTGGCTGTTCGAAGTTCAATAGTTGGCCAAGATTTATCTGCTTTTTTCAGCTCAAGCCGAGTTTTTTAATGCTTTAGAAGCACAAATTAAACGTCCTGTTGACTTAAATTTTGATATTAATACTTATCAAACTAAAAACTCGCCCCATTATTTTGCTCTTGAAGGAGGATTATACATGATTCCAAGTGATCTTAGCCTTAAAATAAATAAATTGGTTAAATATAACAGTCAGTTCCTTATTGCCTCTGTAAGAGCTCCTTTAGGGTTGACAAATGTATATAACATAAAAATTTTTACTGAGACAAAAGCAACGGAAACAAAACCAACTGATGTATATATTGACACCAAAAATCATAGAGAGGAGCTTACAGCTCTTGTTACGGCTGGTGGTATAGGCATTGCAACTTATTATGTTCTTTAAAGATATATATTTGTAACAAAATATAAAATGTCTCAAACACATACAGTTTATTGGACTAGCAACTCAACTGTAACATACACATTAACAACTCCGTTATTGACGTCAATCTATTCAGAGATTGCTTTGAAACCTATGATATGGCAAGCAGGATCAGGATCCCCAAGCATTTTTATCTGCCTCTTAGAATGTAAAAAAATTGGCAAGTAACACTTCAACTTATCAAGAATCTCCAAAACGAATACTTGAAAATATGCGCTTCGAAATTTAGGAAACGAGTACTTGCCAAGTTTGGAAACCAAATAGTTTGAGTTGGCACGCTCTTCAACCTTATCAACTCCAGCTCAACAACAACTCCAGCTCAATTTTTATAAACCCGAATAGCGATTAGTTTCTCTAAAGCTTTTCTTGTTTTCAAAACTAGACAAAAGCCTTGCTGAAAATCAAAAAATAAACAAAATATATAAATAGTTATGGAAAAACATTTACACCCAGTGCTGGCTGAAATACCATTACAGCAAATGCCAGGAAACCTAAGCCCATGGCGTTTTAATAGAGCATTGACATAGATTCAACGTATTACAACTATTTCAGACAACTTTCGTGATAAAAGCAAGAAACGTAAAAAAGTTTCAAAACGTTTATCTATTACTGCTACCACTTGTGATAAAGTTGGACTTTTATCAGGAGTTGTTGCAGGCTCTAATGCTGTTATTGTTGTTGCTGCTTCTGTAAATATTACGCTAGCTGCAACTGGTGCTTCATGTGGAGTTATCTCTGCAATGCTTAGTTTAATACAAAAAATATATAACAGCAGTAGCAAACGCTTTCACGTGTTATTTATTAGCTATAGAAGCTGCTTCTTCTGTGATATTTTGTGTGCTTATTAATGATGAGCTGACAGTTGACGAGTTTCAAGTTCTCGAGGAAAAATATCAAAAAATTCTCAGGCAATTTGATGCAGAAATGATGTAATTTATAATGTCCCAGAAAATGTACAAAATATCCAACAATATTTAACGATGAGAAGAGCTTAACAAACACTCTAACAATCTCTTTCAGGCTGAAAAGGTTTTTTATTAGTTCAGGTGCTGGAGTAACTGAAGGAGTAGCTTAAGGTTTCATTAAACGGCAAATTACCCCAAGAACCCCTACTTTAACAAAGAGACAAATCCATTACTTGGATTTTCTCTTTTTTTTCAACCTTTTTTCAACTTTTTTTTTCTGTTTTAAAAGTTCTTTTTACTTTTTTCAAGCTCATTTAGTAACGCAGCTTGATTCTCTTTTTGCTTTGCAGCATATATCTGCCCAGCTCTTACTCTTTTTTCTGATTTCATTTTTACCTCTGACTGCTTGCCTTATTCAATTTTACTATTAAGTATAGACTTAGCAATTTTCAATAGGTTGCTCAGGATTGCCAAGCATTTGCTCAGGATTGCTAATCAGTTGCTCAAATTGCTGCTCAACAGTTCAAAACGGTTTTGTTACATCAACATGATTTATTATTGTTAAAGCAACAGTTAATGGAGCAATTGCTAATCCAAAACGGTGGTAGACTTCTCCTGCAAGAGTACATAAAGCTTGCTGAAGGACAGGATTATTATCGAGATCCTCCGTAAGAGCTTCATGAATGCCAACTGGAAAGAGTTTTTTACTAAACCCAACATACGTCTTCACAGCCATTTTCAAAATTGAATTTCCTATCCCACCCAACATTCTTTCTGTATATTGTGAATAAACACTGGTTATCTGCTAAGACATCATTTCTGATAACTCTTGATGTATTTACCGCCGTCCAAGAAGCTTTATACTGTTTCCTTCTGAAATTGCAACAGCCAGACATGATCGGTAAAGCTTGATAGAACTATCTTCTTCACAAGATTACACTTCAACTTCATTCGACTCCATTAAATCCTCTAAAACAATATCCATTGTTTTATTTCTTATATAGCGTAATATCTTTTTTCTCCAAATACATGATAACACTAAACTTGTAATAATATTTTCGATCAAAATCTCTCAAGAAGGCAAAGCACAAGCTTTGTTTTACCCGAGATCTATATATATATTTTATATATATATATACATACATGACAATAAATTATATATATATACATACAAAGACTATTTATTTATGTATACATACAAAGACAATCCATACAAGAAAAAGACAGCAGAGGTTGTTTACCACAGTCTAACAGTTGGACTGTTTGCTTTAGGAGCATCAGTAGCTGCAGAAAAAATGTTAATAGCAAAGCGCACCGAGCTTGATTTTGAAATGATGAAATGTGACCCAAAACAATAAATTAATTACATACAATAAATAACATAAGATGGAAGGTATTGGAGCTATTTTGTTTGGAGCTGTCCGCTAACGTTGTTAGCTTTGTCGGAGCCCAAGAAATTTTTGCGCCAAGATCGCTTGACGTAATAAAGACATAATAAAGCCACAGAGAAGCTTCAAAAAGCTGATCAACAAAAATAAATAGAAGCACTCAATAAAATAAATAAGAAAATGCTTGAAACTTGATTGCTGCTAAAAACGCTTCAAAACAAAAAAAAACTTTTTTGTACAGGCTATCCGTTTGTATCGAGAAGTTTACAAAATTAAAAGCCTTCAAATTGGTACTAGTTTGTTAGAGTTATCTAAAAAACCAGAATTTTAAGATTTTTACTAACCTAGTGAAGAACAAAAAACAAATGATTTTTGTTTGTTGCAATGGCTGCTATTTTTGATGATGTCGTAGGATGGTACCTTTCTTATATTAATCGAAAAAAAATAAATAGACAAGAAAAAGTCAACCCTACACAACTCAGCCAGATGTCAAGTTAGGTTAACAATTTTTTAAATATTTTTGTTATTTTGCAATTTTAATATTTTTTTTGTATTTTTTTTCTTTTATGATGAACAAGGATTAGTTTTTGATGAACAACGCTTAGTTTGCATCTATCTAATTGAGCATAGATGCAGCAAGACAACAAATTCCTTAGTTTGAAACAAAAAGAGCATAATCTTTTGCTAAGGCGATAAGCTCAGGAACAACATATTTAAACTGGGATTCAGGAAGGGGATACCAAAATAGAATCAGAATTCACACCAAAAGCAGTTCGATATGCATTTATAGCAGCGTTTATTTCAGTTTGGCTACCTGGCTGTCCTAAAGTAACAAGAGCTGCATAAACCAGTCCGAGGCGGGTATTTACTGCTGCTTGCCATGCTTGATGAGCTTAGTCAAATGTCTGCTTAAGACTATCTTTTCTGTCGAACTCAGCTTTGACTAAATTAAGGAAACGTGTTTGTAAATAAATCACTGATTGAGCCACTTTGATATACATAATATTTTCAGATCTTTTATTGAAAGTTTGAAGCGTTAGTAATAAGATGGGTATAACTCTTACAAAAGAAAAATTATCATAAGCGTTGGTACTCGTGAGGATATTTGTTGATTCGCTTGTCGAAAAGGAGAGCTCATCACTGTTAAAATGATGCTCGAAGATTATTTTTTCCTAAGGGATCCAAGTTTCCTTATCGAAGCAATTAGGTAAAACCAGCTTGAAGTTGCAAAGTATCTCTGCCATAGCTGTCCTCCATGCAGAAAATTTGATTATGCTTGGCAAATTGAGGCTTCTCAAAAAGCTGTGCATGTTGGATCGTTAGAAATTGTATAAATTCCAGCTGATGAAGAATGTAAATGGGATTACAGCATTACAGCCTTAACTTTAAGAAAAAAACAAAAAGAAACAATAACTTTGTTACATAACACTGGTCACCCATGGGATAGATATCCATGCCTCGCTGTTAATGATGGTGTTCATGCTGATATTATCTAGTGGACGACTTAATATTAATGTCTCTCTGAAATAGTAGAAAAATATCCTGAAACTGTAAAATCACTTACTGAACAAGCGTGTCCTATAAAATAACTTTATTTGAAATGTTTATTATTTCTGACTAGAGGTAAGGTACATATAAGTATATATAACAAGTAACTCTTGCAAATCTTGCACGGAATTGTGGCCTTTTTATACCACGCAACTCGCTAACGTACTTATCAAATTCTTCTTTGTTGTCTTTAGCCACCTTAATTTTATTTTTATTAGGAATCGCTGCTACACCTGAGCGCAAGTAAACAATTTGTGTTAAAGTATCAACGCTAGGTGATGCTTTTTCTGGTTTAGCAACTAAAATTAGTGTCACTTTTTGACCAATTTTTTTAGTTTTAATTTCTATAAACTTCTCAATTTTTGCTGTCATTTCATTTATAAATACAAGTCATTTCATTTATAAAGCATCAGACTCAAGTAATTAGCCTTGTGGTAGTTTAGCATACAACCTCCGAGCTGGCTAGTTTCTTTGCTAAGTTTAAAATTAGGTAATCTTCTTTTTGCACCCTATTAGGAAATATAATTTGTAAAACCTTTGGCTTTGGTGCAAGTTTTGGCTTGACCAATGGTTTTCGTTCAGCTAGTTCATTTATATATTCCTTTACAGCTAATTTGTAATCATCAAATGTAATTACTTTATCGCGAAGTAAGTTCGGCAAGAGCTTGAGCTTTCCCAGAGTCCATGATCTCTATTACATAGTTTATCCATTATCTAGTTAAAAATTTAGAAGAGCTAGAACTTTTTTCTAGAAAAAAATAGATTACTTTATAAAAAAAGTTTTATAAGAAGTAACCTATTTTTAACTGCTAAATTTCTCTTATAAGCTGCTCTTGCTTTGTCTGCTTCTTCAATTTTAACAATACAATATCTTCTGATACATCTAAGTCTTAAATTATTGCGTAAATAGCCTAGCATCGTGTGTTTAGAAAGATCATTCGTGTAATAGTTAAGAATTTCATTAGTCATTACCGTTACTGATTCTGTTGTTATTTGAAGATCTTCACGTTTTACTTTATGAATATCGATTTGAGTTTTTTCTATTATATTTTTAGCAAACTTTAAGCTCATTGAATAGAATAACCCGTTTAGTATATATTTTTTTATAATAGTATTTATGCCAGTAGAGGTTAGTTTATGTTAGAGGTTATGCCAGTACTTTAGCTGGCTTTGTTGCATCTGTAACTGCAATGCTAGATAAACAAAAAACAAATAAAGTTATCCCTGTATTGAATTTATCACCTTAAAAAGAAAAAAACGCTTTACTTGAACACTTGTTACCAATCATTTGCTGGTAAACTATCCAAAATAGTTTTTCTAACAATAAATGAGTTTTCAGATAAAATGAGGGTTTTGCTTAATACATGTGGAATTGAAAAAAACTGGACTAAAAAATTTAGTTCTCTTTCAGATTTAAAAAGATTCTATTTTTCTTTTATTTAAAAAGCTTCTATTTTTCCCTTAGAACAAAAGTAGTTTGATAAAGTAAACATCAATCCCAACTTGAATTTAAATGCTAAGAATGACGATTACACAGAGGTTCAAGAAATAATAATAGAAATTGTTAATAATAGTTTACTGGAAGCAATTTTAGAAATTGAACTGATTCATAATGAATCAGAGAAAAATAATGTTGATGAGGTATTGGTTGAGATTAATCAAAGCAACATTTCTTTTCAGAAAATGTTTACTCATATATCATTTGTGATGAAGGGTTGGCCTCTATTTCTGAGCAAATTCATTTATCGTTTAAAAATCAGCCAAAATTAAAACTCATATAACATTTGTTATATGAGTTTTAATTTGTTATATGAGTTTTAACATTATAAAATTAAAACTCATATAACATTTGTGATGAAGGGTTGGCCTCTATTTCTGAGCAAATTCATTTATCGTTTAAAAATCAGCCAAAATTAAAACATTGGTATAGACCAATTTTAAAGATAAAGTCTAGCACAGAAAAATTTCCTGTAAAAATAGGGAGCCTTTTTCAAGCTCAACTAAAAACATGAGTTGTCATGAGTATTTTTGGAAAAACATACAACAAATGGAGACCAACAGAAAGTTGTGAAGTTTCTGTTGATAAAAAAGGCTTAGTTTTTATACATTCAACTTTAGCAGAATATGGAGCCCTGAACGATAGCTACATGCTACCATATCAAAATGCAGAGCATGTATATATATATATATATATATATATATATATATATATATATATATATATATATATATATATATATATATATATATATATATATATATATATATATATATATATATATACATATATATTGGCTCTTGGCTTTCTCCAAATTCTGCTGGATAAGCTTAACAGCCCGCTCAGAGCAATCATTAACAACATCAATGGAGTTTACAAACTTCTGGAATTTGATGTATCCGGGAAACCTATACCAAAACTGATGCGGTAGTTCCGTCCAAATACATTGCTCCATAGTCAGGCTTAGATGTTGAACATAGCCCAACTCTCCTTTTTGATGAAATTTGTTAATGCATGTTTACCTTCTCCTTCAGGTAAACATGCATTAGAGGCATCTCCGTCATTACTTTATCTCTTCCGAGTGGTTTTCTTTCTGTGACAAACAGAACCTTGGTCATCTCCTCCATCTACGCCAAGTTACTACTGTCCTTGGAAGCCAAGGCAATTACTACCAAAGAAGGGTCTAGATACCAAGTGTGGTTTCTCCACGACTTCAGTACTGACTCAGCAGCAGGTTAAATCTGGGCATAGTGGCACATTTGCCAATAACTGAACTGATCCTAAAATAAATTTAAATTAATTCGAGTATTATTTTTACCTCTATTCAAGCAGTACAAACATGTATACATTTTTATTACTTCTAATACTATGTTTTTAAAATGAATTTTGCATACTGCACAATGAAATCCCACTATTAATTATTTTTTAAATATATTTATCTACTTTAACTTGACTGAAGCCAAGTCAGAAAACTCACAAGTAAGGAACCAGGAAGTGTAGAAGATAGGAATAAAGTCTGCCATTCCTTTGATCTCTTTGATAAGATTATCACTTATCTCAATAACATGTTGGTTCTTGGAAAAAAGGAGCTGAAACTTCAGGTAATAAAGGGCTTTCCCCATGAACCTTGTACATTGCAGGTTCACATCCCCCATCTAGATACATTATAGCCAACTTTGCTAACTCAAATAGTCGCCTCTCTTCTCCAATGTCTGAAAGAAATAAAACCTATATGTTTTTAAATGTTTAAAAAAAGTTGGCATATTGATTTGTTTAAGTTTTACAAAACCTTTTTAAATTTACCTTACCACTTTTCAGAATATTCTTGTTCTTCAAGTTTTTGAAGACATCTAATGCAAGTATGGCCTGTCTATTTAGCCAGTCTCCACCAATGTCATTTTCAAACCTCGAAAGGGTTTCAACCTGATCTGCTCCAACTTCAGACTACTTTATTTTCAAAGACTTTAACAGTTGGTTTTCTGGTCCAACAGTTCTGTTTCCTGTAACTTTAGAACTTAAGTGGGATAAATGGATTTCTCCAACATGGTGTCTGCATGCCGACATAAGCAATAATCGGTCATTAAAGTGAGCTAATCTCGTGCAAGCCTTTCTGAGGCATCCATTATTTGAAGCTGTAGTGTCAAAACATACTCCACATATTCACTCACTAATATCATAAGAATCCAACAACTTCTGAATTGCTTCAAACTGAGCCTCACCAGTCCCATAAGCTACTCCTGGAACACCAAGGAGATGTTTCTATCCCTCATGCTTTATAAGAACACAGAGTCTATCTTTAGTTTCATCTGTTGAGCCTGTGTAATCCTTGATAATTTTTACGTCAAAATGCACAATAATTGGCATATTAGCTTTCCTTAACTTTCTTTTTTAGGTTAGCTCAGAGTGCAGCAGCCTCCTGGTGTATAATCTTGTCTGAGATTCTTTGTCCTGAAGTCTTAGATAATGTTACTTTGTCTATATCTCCACCAGACTGCTCTACAACAGAAGTAATTAAAGCATTTGCCTGATGAGGACTGATAGCCATGCCAATGGCAGTTCTGGCAGTTAGAGACAAAATATCCTTAGACAATTAAAATGTGTTGTGAAGTCTTTTCCTAGGGTATTTCAAAATTATCGTCATCAGAACTCGGTTCACTCTCTGTTATATCTGATGCAAAGTCAATGTCAACAGTGTCAAATTCAATCTTAACAAAAACATTTGGTTTCTCCTGATTCTTTCGTCTTTCCGATCTCTGTGCAACAAACTCAAACCTTCCATCAAATTTATCAATCGACATCTTTCTGTCTATCATCTAATCATGTATAAAGCTTCATCCTCCAAATTGTCTTCAGTCATCTTTAACCTACTAGATTCCATACTTCTCTTCAGCAGATCCATATCCAAACTTGTCCAAAATAACAGTTGAAAAAACAACTATATGATTGTTTTATATTGACAGAGATTACTATATTGCAGCTTCTTACCTTCAAGTTTAATGATAAACTTCTTGCGTGATACTTCATAGCCAGCTCCAACCTTCTCCTCAGATTTACTCAGGTTAATGTACTGTTCCACAAACTGATTAAAATTATCCCGCAGATAATGGACAGTCAGAACTGGAAATTCTGTTCTTCCCCAAGGAACCAAGACTCCAGAAAGGAGATATCTAAACTCACAGTTAGCACCACCTTCAATGCAGGATAATCTAGAAAAAAATTTGTTAAAATATCATCTTTGTCCAACTACATGATAAAGGGAACAGATGGAACTTTTGGTGTAATGGGGGTATTTTAAAATTAGTGCAATGAAATTCTAATTCATATTCTATTTCCATTTGACAACTAAATGATGGATTGATATACATGTAAAACAATATAAAAGTTTTGTTTTGATCAGGGCAAGACACCAACTCTTTAAGCGGATTCCTGAGGTACAGATCACATAGGTAAAGATAGTATAAGATAATGTGCTTCCTCAAAGGAAGCTGGGTCCTCTCCATCCTCTCCAGGGTATTTCCAACTAGGAATCTTTGTCTTTTTCAGTATTTTTTTACTCTTTACTTTACCTGTGTTTTTTGCTGAGGACTCGGAAATCTTCCTCTTTCTCTAGTTCTCATTGTTTTATAACTAACACTTTAAGTTTATTTATTAGTTATCTAAAAAAGTTACACAATTTCACATAAATAAACTTGCTCTTGTAAATAAACTTGCTCGCATAAATAACTTGCTCTTGTAGGGAATTTGTTCACTGTTTCTTGAGACACTAATGAAAATTACTTTTTTTGTTAGATATGTTATATTTTGTTTAATATGTTATATTTCAACCGCATGCGAATCATAAACTACTAAAAAACCAAAACAAACTACAGTTTATAAAATTTCCCAAGCGCAATTCCCAAGTGGCTCAGAGCGCGTGGCAGCAATTCATAGAAATATTATAATTTCATTTATTTTTATTTTAAAATAAAAAAATTATTATTAAAATTTGTTTATTTTTACAATGATTCAATTTAACTATTATTAAGACATGTGACATTTTGATAACGATGGTTTACACTGAAGTGAAGTGCCCACGAAGAGACATTTATCAACTGATGAAGTCATTTGGGGGATTATTATGGATTTATTATTATTTTCTTTAAACAAAAATTAACAATGGGGCAAAAACATATTTTTCAAATATATTTTTTATTACGAATTAAGTATTAAATGAGCGAGTTAAAAAATTAGATTTCAAAAATCAAGCAACTTCCCAATCATTAAGTTAATAGATTACGAGATAGTTATATACTAAAGAGGAGGTTTATATATGCGTTGATCCTTTGTTACAATTAATTGATAATTTATAAGGTCCTAACAGTTCATCTTGCATTTAAATGAATGAATTTGGACCAAGTTTACTATTCCCACTGAACGTACAAAAAAGCCCTGAAATAGGGGAATTTTAAACTTTAAAACCATCGGCGGGCATTTAACTTGACAATTAAAAAAAAAAATTGCAAATCCTCTTTATACCATACAAAAAGACTTTTGAGAAACAGTGTGTATTAAAATTTTGATATGACTACAAAAATGGCCAAGGCTTATATATATATATATATATATATATATATATATATGTATATATATATATATATATATATATATATATATATATATATATATATATATATATATATATATATGTATGTAAATATATATTCTTCTTCCTCTTTTTCTTCTTCTCTTTTTTTCGGCATTTAGGGGTCGCCACAGCGGATCAAACTCCTCCATCTAGCCCTGTCATGAGTGTCATCCACTGACACACCAGCCACTCTCATATCCTGCACCACTGCATCCATAAACCTCCTCTTAGGTATACCTTTCCTCCACTTACCTGGAAGTTCCATCCCCAAAACCTTCCTGGCTCGCCTGTCTCCTCTGTACATGTCTAAACCATCTCAATCTCGATTCTCTAACTTTATCTCTAAAACATGCTACATGTGCTGATCCTCTAATAAACTCATTTCTGATCCTATCTTTCTTCGTCACTCCAAATGAGAATCTTAACATCTTCATCTCAGACAGTTCCATCTCCCTCACTTGTCTCTTTGTCAGTGCCACTGTCTCCAGTCTATACAACATAACAGGTCTCACTACTGTCCTTTAGATCTTACTCTTCATTCTAGCCGACACCCTTCTATCACAGATCACACCAGACACTTTGTGCCATCCACACCACCCTGCCTGCATTCTCTTCTTTACCTCTCTTTCACTTCCTCCATTACTCTGTACCCTCGACCCTAAGTAGGTAAACTTGTCAACCTTCACCAAATCAACTCCTTGTAACTGGACCTATCCATACGTCTGCCCTCTCATTCACACTCTGTTTTACTCCTGATCAATTTCATTCCCCTGCTTTCCAAAGCATACCTCCATCTTTCCAAGTTTACCATCTTTCCAATTGCTCCCTACTCTCGCTACAGATCACAAGTCATCAGCAAACATCATAGTCCAAGGGCACATCTCACTGCTGTCACACTGTTCTCATACATATCCTGCACCACCCTCACATACCTTTCCACTACTTTTGACCTCCTCATTCAATACCACAGCTCCTGTCTCGGAACTCTATCATAAGCTTTCTCTAAGTCCACAAACACACAATGTAACTCCTTCTGTCCTTCCCTATACTTTTCCATTAACACTCTCAGAGCAAACATAGCATCTGTGGTGCACTTAGCTGGCATAAAACCATACTGCTACTCACAGATCTCTACTTTTCCTCTAAGCCGAGCACAGATCTCTACTTTTCCTCTAAGCTTCCACTACTCTTTCCCAGATTTTCATGCTGTGACTGATCAACTTTATTCCCCTGTAATTAGTACAGCTCTCAACGTCGCCCTTATTCTTGAAAATTGGCACCATTATATAAACCCTGTCAAAAACTACATATAAATATATATATATATATATATATATATATATATATATATATATATATATATATATATATATATATATATATATATACATTTCATAATAAATCGTTCTATTGTTATAATATATAATTATATCTAAAAATCATCAATAAAAAGTTATTTTTTTAATAAATCTCCTACTTAAATTTTAATAAAATTAATAAACAATGTTGATTAATAACGTTTTCTTTAATTGCAGCAAACTCCAAAATGATTTTATTATATTCTTCTATTTTTAAATCTGGGTCTGCTTGAAAAAGTTTGAAAAATAAAAAAACATTTTTTTTTTAAATTACCTTAATGAACTGATTTTTAATAATTATAGCGCCTGCATAATATATGCTGACAAAGACATATTTTCGTTAAATGATGTAAATCATGAAAAGTCGAAAAAAGTTAAAATGATAAATTTTGCCGTAACATACAAAACGTAAAATACAAATGTTTGTAGCAAAAAAATCCAAACCGAAGATTCTTTTTTTAAAAAAAAAAGTCTTAAAATCACGAGCATTTGTTCAAATTTGGCAATTTTCTTAATTATAAGCGCTTTCTTGGTCGGAATTCTAAAAATATTTTGTGAAAATTGATAATGTTGCGTTTTGACAATTACGTTAAATAATTATGTGCTAGAACCCATTAGAGCTAGGATCTATAGTAGATTAAGGCACTTTTTCAAAAACTTTTAACTAAAATTAAGTTAATGCTGTTGAGCGGAATTGATCTAAAGACTCAAAAATGGTGTTCTTTATATTTGCAATTAAAGGTAATAAAAAAGTTTTAAAAACTATGTTATAAAGAGAAAAGTTTCTTCAACCATTATAAAAACTTGAAGCAAAAAAAATTATAGCAGCTAAAGCTCTTGTTGGACATAATATGCGTAAGCTCAGGGGACCTTCAGAGACCCTCACGCATATAGATGTCACCCCTCCTCTGATAAGCAAGTATTCCAGTGTTCGAAATGAGCTCTAGACACATTTAGCGCCATCGGTAAGAAAAAAAGAGTGAACTTCCTATTTAAATGCACATCCGCGATTCTCTGTGGCAAGACCGTTAAGTTTTCTGGGGGCGCCTAAAACAAAAATTAAAAAAAAAAGACTCTGGTACCTTTTTTTTTTTGGCGACTATTATATGAATAAAATTTTCCTATTGGAGGTTAAACACTGCCCCTCCCCTCCTCGGAATGACCCCGTTTGAAATCCATGGTTTAAATCGACCTTCGAAACTCTTGATAACAATATTTTTAAGTAGGGCGATCTAAAATCAATGTTGTTTCAGAAATAAATGTTAGGAAACACGAGTTTGTACCATTGGGTTTTATAACATCATTAACATTCAATATTTAATTTCAGATTCAAGATTTTCTTTATTGAAGTATTTAAAACTCCCGCTATATAAATTGTGTCTAGGTGGTATAAATAATGTATTGAAATTGGTAGAAACTCAAAACTGAGGTAAGGGATCAGAAATAGAAGTTGTCAAATTTTCTGAGATAATTTCATTAGTTATTAAATTAGAGAAATCATTATCAATGATTGTAGCAGCGATCAGTAAATCTAGTCGGCAAAGTAATAAAAGACCAATATTAAAAAAAGTTAAAAAAACGACGTCACAATGTTATTATTTGATTGTATAAGCTCAATATTACAATTACCCAGTTAGAAAACAGATTTATTTTCTGATTTAATTTTTTGAAGTAGGACAGACAAGCTAAAAATACTGATATACATGCAAGGGTGTCAATAAACACGACCAACATTAATATAAGACTTTTTAGAAAATTAAAATTTCAACAAATATGGATTCTAATAAGTTAGTTGTGTAAATCTTTAAATAATATCTTCATTCGTATATTAATTTTTTTGATAAATATGATAATGTACCAACACAATAGGATTCAGTTGGAGTGTGCTCAATGTTGTAATTATCAATGAGAATCGGATGAAAGGTTGTTTCTCTTTTTAATCTTGTTTCAGTTATTCCAATAATAAAAAAACCAAAATTAATTTATGATAGTTTATGATGGTATTAAATTCAAACTCTCAAAGTGTTTTTGTAACGATATGTTTAGGTTAAAAAAAGAGGGATAGTGTTTATTTAATCAAAGTTAAATATACGGAATTCGCTGATATCGTAATATTTACAAATTATCTAATGAATAAGAGATTTCTTCAACGGAATGTAAAACACGAGATGAAACATAACTATTGATTTAATTAGAAAACTTTATCTAAATGAAAAGACGGGAAAAGGATTGTAGACAGAGGTAAACCATCAGTTTTAAGAACTTTATTAGAAGAAAATAGTAATTTAAATTTGTTATCTGCTTCATCTGTGAATGGAAAGACCCTTTTAGAACAGTTTACAAAGATGTACCCAAAGTAAATGAAAAAAAACTTGCTGAATTTACCTATGATGTTCTTAAAGAGTTCATGAGTAATGATAGCATTAAGGCGAGAGTTTTGGACAATACTAATGCTCATTCGGGTATTTTTCCTCTAAAAAACAATTGACTGAAAACATTAAAAAAATAATAGATAAATCTTGTTTTAAAAATGTTTACTTCAATGTAAACTTCAGATAAATTAATCAAAAAATATTTTTTCTAATTTACTTCTATGCATTATAGGAAAACTTTTATAAATGCTTTTTTTATATACTTTCTCAAAACTTTTAAAATGAGACTGCCGTTTTTTCCCGTGTACTCCTCATATATATATATATATATATATATGTATATATATATATATATATATATATATATATATATATATATATATATATATATATATATATATATATATATATATATATATATATATATATATATATATATATATATATATATATATATATATATATATATATATATACATACATAAATACATCGCTAAAAGTCGTGTGTGAACGTGTTTCGAAATCGTTAAAAGTTGTATGGAATTTAATTAAACGGTTTTCAAAATCGTATTATTTCGAAAAAAATATATTTTCGCGGTTTTCAAAATCGTAAAAAGTTGTGTAAATTCGAAAATGGCGTGTTTTAAAATTGTTAAAACTTCTAAAGGCTTTCAAACTTGTATGTGACTGTACAAGTACTATTATGCTCTTCCCTTCTAATCTCCTAGACTCCTACTCTATCCCTTAAATTTGGAAAAAATCGCAGTCGATGAGAAGCTACCTATTTTCAGGTTCAAAGACACCGATATAAAGTAAAGTGAAGCGATTGCTGGTTTGGTATATGCTAACAATCTCTGTCTTTCTAAGTTCTAATTTCTTAACAATAAAAATTTGCAGTTTACATACAGTAACGTTACAGAAATAAAGAATATACAAAAGATATGCTAAAACCTTGTATTTATTTAATAATCATTCTAGATTTCAAAAATCCAATTCTAAAATATGCGAAAAAATTATTTGCATATTATCGATTATCTAATCTAAAATAATCCTAGCAGGCTACCCTAGAAAAGAATATTTAGTTGTCCGCTTCCAATCTTTCATTCTCATTTTTTTGTGCTAGTTCCTGGCCTTGCTTCCAAGACAGACATCATTTGGGCTCCCCCAAATGATGTCTGTCTTGCCTTTCTAGTTCAACAACAACAACAATAACAATAACAACAACAACAATAACATTAACAACAACAAGATATTTGTTTCCTCAAAATTTTACAATAATATATTATTGATAATAATAATAATTATAATAATAACAACAATAACAATAATAATAATAAGAAGAAGAAGAATGAGAATATCTATAATATTATAAATAATAAAATCAAAATATACTTATAACAATACTGGAGATTTCATTTTTAATGTGGCGGTACCATAATCATCATCCTAGTCTGAGTCATCAGTCATCATCATCGTCATCATCATCATCATCATCATCATCATCATCATCATCATCATCATCATAATCATCATCATCATCATCATCATCATAATCATCATCATCATCATCATCATCATCATCATCATCATCATCATCATCATCATCATCATCATCATTTTGATCTCTGTCTGGAGCAGGTCTAGCTGCCATTTGCTCTTCCATGGAGTATTCCCAAACAGGTACAAAGGAGTTTAACAAATCGATGTTTTTGTTGATGAAGACCAACTTCTTAGTAGTTTTTGGAGACAACCTGCATCTCTTTTCGTGGACCACCTGTTCAGCTTCACTAACGGTCCGCTCACTTGAGGCACTTGAGGCTGGCAGGCAATAATACTCCCGTACTATTCTTGCAAGATGGGTATCTCTCTGCAATGTATCCTCCACCAGTTAAGGACATCAACCTTTCAACCTATCACAGTTGTTTCTCTGAATTTTGCCCACTCGAAGGTAATCGGAGGACCCTCATTTGTCTGCCTGAGTTGACTGGACACAGTCTGAAAAGAATAAAAAAGAAGTTAAACGTTTAGTAAACTTCGTATATATAACTTTGCTTACTTTAATCAAAAATTTTTTAAATCCAAACAATTTGTATAAAGTTTAATTTCGAACCGCCCCCTCTCCCCCGTATGACATACTATCCTAAAATTAAAATTTTTATGACTGTTTGTTCGATTGCATTACGATTAGTAAAAGTATATTCAACTAGTTTTAAAGAAATTTATTTATATGATACTTAATAGCTATTACCTCTGCTGCTGCCTTCCAGAATTCAGTCTCACCATCATCTTCAAGAAGCTCATGGGTGATCTCATCTGAGATATTGATTGTACCTTGCTGGTTTGACATCCAGTCTGCTGTTGTAGGATGACTGGCTTTCAGCTTGTCAAAAATATTATTCCTTACACCATAAGCGTGCAGTTGTTGACCTTTCAATAAGGGGTGTAGCAGGCAGCCTACAGCATAAGGCATGATTTCACATCCTCCTTTTGGGAATCGTTTTTCGAATGAGCTCAACCATGAAAGGACCTACTCCAGTGACACTGTTCTTTCTAATTTCATTAACTCTCAGAGAAGCACATTTATCCATAAGATGAACAATGGCTGTCAGTGCTCTATCCATTGTAATTTTCTTATCACTCAACATTGACTCAGAGATGATTCGGCATGTGGTCAGGTGTGGCAGAATGGTTGCAACCAGCTCAAATTGTTTATCTGTAGGAATGGGTGTGGTCCATTCTTTTTTGTCAGCCCGAAGAGCACACTTTCGAGATGGTCAATGTCTAGAAGTATCATCTGGACAGAGTTCCATCTGGTAGCACAAGGAGCAGTGATCTTTCTGTAGGGTACTGAAATAAAAACTAAAATAAAAATTCGTAAAAAACTTCGCATGAAATTGTAAACTCTGAAAAAACTTTGTTTAAAATTAAAAATTTGATATTAAGTTGTAAAACTTTGTATTCGTATCAACTTAAAAAGTTAAAAAATTTTTCTTTTTCTTTAGCAAGAGGAGAGTGATGGACTTGGGTGGAGATTGTCCTGCATGCATTGATGGCAGCCTTGATATTTGCTGTTTGTTGACAGTCCTTTCCAGGGCCACGTTAAGCTTGTGGTCAATGCACGTGATTGAACCTCTTTCAACATCACCAATAGTCTCTGACTTTCTCATTGCAGCTTTTATATTTGAAGCTTGATCCCACACAACAACCCGCTTCTTAACCATTTTGAGTGACTCAAAACTTTTAACCAAGTTGTCCAACTGAGTAGAAATGTTCTGACCAGTGTGCTTTTCTGGGAATGAAACAACTCCAACAGTTACCTTTCGTAGAACAAACTCCTTGGTGATGTAATCAAGAGTCACCGCCATGAATGGATCGTTGTTGCGTGAGGTCTAGATTTCAGTGCTGATTGCAACTCGGTCGCAAGGAGGAAGCTCCGTGTCAAATATACTCTTCATGGCCATCTGCAGATTCCTAAAAAGTAGAGGTATCTTGAAGCGAACCATGCAGTCACCACTTTTAACCTTAAAACTCAAGTCAAAGTGAGCAAGCAGTCTGTGGAACGGGATAAAGTCACACATGGAGAAAGGCTGATTGTTGCAAAGTAAACAATGAGCTCCATGTCACCACGAAGTTGAGTGATGCTCTGTGTTGGGTAGCGCAGGCTCTTTCTGGCTTTTAGAACCCTTTTTCTTATGAAAACATATGTTAAAAAGGAAAAAGTTCCTCAATTTCGTATGATATAGCAAAATAGACTTAAATGATCTATTTATTCAATTATTTATCACACGCAAAGTGATTAAGGCAACATCAAACCATGACCCACAAATTTTAAATGGAATATTCAAGGGTTTCGTACATAGAGCATTTAATGTATGCAGTCAAAAACATATGGAAAATGAACTGAGGTTCCTTATTCAAGTGTTTGTCGAAAATGGCTACAAACAGTCTAATCTCATAAAAATCTTAAAAGAAATAAAACGGAAAAACAAAAAATCACTAGAGACTACTAAAAACAATGAAAACATCACCAGTACGTATCCAATAATTTCATTACCTTGGGTACCAATATTGTCTCCCAAATTACGTAAGGTGTTTAGGAAGGTTGGATATAAAACGGTATTTAAATCAAACCTGAACCTAGAAGCAATATTAACATCAAGAAATAAATCCAAACTACAAAAGAACAGCCACCCAGGAGTCTACCCTATTAAATGTCATTGTAACAAAAAGTATATAGGTGAAACAAAAATGCAAATAAAAACACGCATGCAGCAACACAAAAACAGTACAATAGGAAATAAAACAGAACGATCTGCATTACCTACACACATGAGACATTGTTCACAACAAATTAACTGGGACAGTTGCAGAACTCTAAAAGTTGATGCTAAAAAGTTTGATAGGAAAGTTCGTGAGGCACTCGAAAAACAGTACCACCAATGTGCCCCTCAACAAACCGGTATCAATTTAGATGAGGGTCAATATGTGTCAACAAAATTTTGGACACCATTTATGGCGCACTTACGTCAGAAAAAGATGAAACCATCCCATTGACAAAAAATAAAACTGCCGTTTTAAAAATAAGATACAAAAAAACAAAATAAAAAAATCTTTAAAGCTGAAGACGCTGGTAACAACAATCCAGCGAAAATTTCTTTAATAAAAATAAAAATAAATAAAAATAAATTTAGTATCGAGAGAAACTCGTATTAATTGATGTTTATAAAATGATAATTTACATACTCTCATACATGATGTCTACATTCAAGAATATATATATATATATATATATATATATATATATATATATATATATATATATATATATATATATATATATATATATATATATATATATATATATATATATATATATATATATGTATATATATATATATATATGTATATATATATATATATATATATATATATATATATATATATATATATATATATATATATATATTTATATATATATATATATATATATATATGTACATATATTTATTTATATATATATTATGAATAAAGAATAAAGAAAGTTATTTTGAATGTTAAAATAACCTTCTTTTTTATTAAGAATAAAAAATTCTTTACTACAGCTGCACAGATATTTGGCATACAATTAATTAGTTTACAAAGTGTTTCAGGTTGTATCGTGTTCCATTTCACTTGCAATTTGTGCCAAAGGTTATTTATAGAAGATGGCTGTTCTTCTCGCACCTTCCTACTAAGTACTTCCCACAGCATTCCTATCAGGATAAGATCTGGTGATTACGGTAACTATTATTTTTAGTATTTGCATGCAGTTGAAGATCTTTTAAATAGCTTTTGCAGAGCTTCTAGTATGTCTCAGATCATACTATACTGTTTTAATGCATGATTTATTATTATGCATAAAAACATACTGATTTGCAAATAATCTCTCACCAAACGGTAGTTCTTGATGTTCTAAAATTTCTTTATAAACTAATTTTGTAATTATTCCTTAAATTCTGTGAAGGTTCCCAACATTTTCATCACCAAAACATCTTCAAACAGTGATAGAACCAGATCCATGTTTTACTTTTGGTAGTAAACATTCTCCTGAATACCTTTTCCCTGCATATCTGCTAACAAAAACACAACGTTTTGAACCAAAAACTTCAGATTTGGACTCAACTATCCAAAGAATGTTTTTCCATTGTGCAACTGATCAATATGTATGTGTTGCAGCCCAATTTAGCTTTTTTGTCTTATTTATTGACCTTAATAATTGTTTACGAGCAGCTACACGCCTGTGCAAGCCAAATATCTTCTGTGATCTTTCATAGTCGAAGTACTTATCTTAACATTATTTAACTGATTGTACATAGATCTGAATTTTCTTTTTGATAAAGTATCTTCTTTTTGATAAAGACTTTTTTTTCTCTATCTTGTAATTATTAGTTTTTTTAGGTCTTCCAGAGCGTTTTTTACTTGCATGGGCACCACTTTCTTTGTGTCGCAGTAATGTCCTTTCACCACAACATCTTGAAATTTTCATT
Source organism: Hydra vulgaris (assembly GCF_038396675.1). Classification (NCBI taxonomy): domain Eukaryota; kingdom Metazoa; phylum Cnidaria; class Hydrozoa; order Anthoathecata; family Hydridae; genus Hydra; species Hydra vulgaris. The sequence goes on from NC_088931.1 coordinate 77,908,434, forward strand.
TTTTTTTTAAATATTTGAACTTGTGAATAGACGTTCTGATCAACCAGAAAAATTTTCGCTTTCATTAAAGGTTAATTCTTTTCTTTTACCCATTTTTAACAGAAAGTGGTATAAACTATTACTGATATACTATAGACCAGGGATGTCCAACCTTCTTACAGTAAGGACCATTAATTCGTTTCAAAATCAACTTGAGGGCCACAAACATAAAATACCCAAAATAAAAATTATTAAATTTGAAGTTTTTATTTAAATTTAAATAAACAGTTACACTCATAGTTAAGGTTCAAAGTGAAGTTATACAAAAGTTCGATCAATGTGAAACTTGACACTGTTTTTTTTTTGCATAAATGATCTATGTCTGCTTTTATATTTGATGATGCAATTCGAAGGGTATTAGTAAGGTGTTCATCTGTCAATCTATTTCTCTGTTCTGTTTTTACATGCTTCGTTTTTGAGAATAACTGTTCGCAGTTGTATGTGCTTCCAAAAAGTGAAAAATATTTAATAGCATGTCTGCACAAATGAGGAAAAACTTCAATGCTCATGTATTTTTTATAAAATTCTAACAATTCTATTTCTTTGTAGGCTTCTTTAAGATCTTTATTGTTTTGCAATTCTATTAATTCCATTTGAAATTCATTTCTAACTGTCTCAGCTTTGATGGAAAATGGATGCGCAAATAAGTCTAACTCATTTTTTTCCTTTTTAAAATCACAGAATCTTGTGTCAAATTCATCAATTAATTTTAAAATAAGAGTACAATATCTTTCAGAGTCAATTGTATTAATATTTCTTTCTGATAATGCCTTGAAACGGACAAGTACTTTTGAACTTAATTGTTGTTTCAGAAGTTTTAATTTTAAAACAAATGTTTCTACATTTTCAAACAATTTACTAATAAGTTGATCTTTACCCTGCAACTTAAGATTTAATTCCATTAACATCTGAGTCATGTCAATCAAAAATGCCAAATCATTCAGACAGTCAATATTTTCAAGCAAGCTTGTGTCTTTCCCTTTAATTTTTAGAAACAGCACTATTTCAGGTAATAGTATCCAAAATCTTTTCAGAGTAGCAGCTCGACTAAGCCATCTAACCTGGCTGAAATAAATTACATCTTCAGCCTCACTACCACAACCTTCAAGTAATTGTTTGAACTGTCTGTGATTAAGGCCACGACTTCTTATAAAGTTAACAGTATGAATAACAAGTTCCATAACATTCTTCATCTCCAATACTTTTGTACATAACTGCTCTTGGTGTATAATGAAGTAATATGAAATAATTTCATGATTAATGGATTTCTTAAGTAATACAATAAATCCAATATTTTTTCCTGTTAGTGCACTTGCTCCATCTGTAGTGACATCACAGAGTTCCTTTTCTGGTAATTCAAATTTCACCAATGTTTTTTTCACTTCAGAGAGAGTATCTTCTCCTCTTGTTGTGTCCTTCATATGATTAATATCTAACAGTTCTTCAATTACTTCAAAGTTACTAGTTATACCTCTAATAAAAATGGCTAGCTGAGCAGTATCACCTCTGTCTGTTGATTCATCCAGTGCCAGACTATAGGCTTCACATTTATTTAATTTTTCTTTTAATGATAATTCAATATTTTTTGATAGATCTTCAACTCTTCTAGCAATAGTCTGGTTTGAAAGGCTAAGATCTTCAACAGTAGGTGTTTTTTCAGGACATATCTCTTTACAAAATATTTTTAAACAGTTTTTTAATAAATCTCCAGTACAAAAAGGTTTACCACTTTTTGCAATAGCTTCTGCCATTAAAAAACTTATTTTGGTAGCACTGTAAGAGCTAATCACTTTAGTTTTCATCACTGATTGTTGTGCAAGAAAAATTTTCTTCAACAATTCAATCTTATCAATTCGAAATTAGCCTTTAAATTGTCATAACTTACAGCATGTTTTGTAGTGTAGTGCCTGTTCACATTATAACTTTTACACGCGGCAATTTTCTCCAAACAAATTAGACATATAATAGAATTACTTTGTTCATGTACAAAATAGTCAGTTGTCCGAGAAAGATTAAATACACGACCCCCATGACCGCTTTCAGTATCACATCTACGTCTTTTAGCTGAAGCCATCTTTATTAAATATATAAAAATAATGTTTTTTCTTTAGCGCGCGTTTTATTGTTTCAAATGCAGATTTATATAGTGAAAATATAATCGAAATCGAATGTATAATTCGAATTATAAATATATAAATAATACGCTGTTGCTGTAGAACTTATTTTATTATTGTTATTTAAAATTTTTATTAAAATAAAAATTCAAAATTAATGGACCGTGATATGCGGGCCATGCCATAGGCTGACGAGGGCCACCTTCTGGCCCGCGGGCCACGCGTTGGACAACCCTGCTATAGACATAAACTAAAACATAAAGACACTTTATGTTTTAGTTTATATCTATAGTATATCAGCCTAAAAAATAAGCCGTTTTAATATATTTGAAACTTTGCGGCATAATTCATTTATATATATATATATATATATATATATATATATATATATATATATATATATATATATATATATATATATATATATATATATATATATATATATATATATATATATATATATATATATATATATATATATATAAATCAGAATCAGATTTACCATAGGTTATAGCCTAGGGCAGTAAATTTTTTTGGGCGGCAAATTTCTGTAAACATATTTTTTACTTTAATAAAAAGCGTAGTCGGAATCCGGAACTCATAGGACGATCGAAGGTTCAGAATATATTTTGGGCCCGTAGGAACAAAAATTATATTAGGTGGAATGCAAAACTACTGAGTAGGTAAAGGACTTTATGGATAAATCAAATAAAAACCTTATGATTTTGATTGAAGTGTATAAAGGAAACTTTGTTTCATATTCTACCTGATTCAAAAGACAGAAAAGGTAAATCCACAGCTTTTTATGTTTGGGTGAAACGTCCAAAAACGTTTTTATTATTTGTAGAAACGCCCAAAAAAGTTTAAGCGTTTTCTTCCCAATCAACGAACTCCTTCGCAACTTCCATCATATCAATTGCGTCAGTCCTATCTTTATGAATACTTAATAACATAATATAATTTAAGCGTTTGTTTGTTGTTGTCGATTGTATCGATACGTTTTTACGCGTCGTAAAGCAGAAAATGATCTTTCGCTTACGACATTAGTTGCAGACATAACCAGGAGAAGCTTCGTTAAAATAACTTCTTGACGTATAAAGTGCCTTTTACCCGCACTTAAGTTTTGTAAAAATGAAACTAATTCGTTTGCACTTACGACTGTTTCTTTCAAGTAGAACCTAAGATTTTGCAATTGAGCAATCAGTTCAACTTTTCTAAAATCATTTTCAAATACTTCAAATACGACATCGAGTTCTCTGTCATAGGTTTCGCCGTTAAGTGCATTCGTGAAAACTTGTTGCATATTTTAATAAACAACCCAATCTGGCTGATCAAAACGAGTTGTTATCGTTTCAGCTACGTTATCAAGAGTTTCATAATAAATCTTTCGATATACATTTATCTCCTCAGTTGTTTCAGGATAGTACGTGGTATTACCAGTATAATAACTTTCAATTTTAGCAGGGCGTCTTTCCTTCTTTGGGATATAAGGATCTTCAAACTGCAATCGTAATTGCGAGGATTTGACAAGTTTACAAAATCCCACAAATGACTGATCATTTCTAATTGACATCAATGTTTTAACCGTATTAGAAGCAAATTGCTGGCTTTCTATAGCAGTGCATGCGCTATCCTGTAAAGTTTTTGACAATTTATCTGTTTGCATTACAATCATTTTTCCCAAAAGACAACCAAAAAGAAAATCGAATTGCTGTATGCATATCATAACACCGCGGATACGCACTATCATGTCAGCTTCATTTACATTTTCCAACGACCACTCCTATAAGTACATTAACTCATTGTAATTTTCAATCATTGCTTGGCATGATTCCCACGAATAGTCCAGTAGTCCAGCGAGTTGGACAAAATGAATGAACACCACGGTTTTCATTTTCGTTTAATTCACTGAGTTCTTTTAGATGAGTTACTCTTTTTGAAGATTTTTTTACAAGTTTACAAATTTATTTTATTGTTCCAAAGGTTTCTGACAACAGTTTATTATTTCTAACAGAATCTCCGATAGCAAAATTTAAGACATGCCCATAACAATGTGTATAGAGGCATTTTCGATTCAATGTTTTTATCACTGTTGCAACCCTTTTTTTTTTCTTTTACTTGCCATAGCACCTGCAACATCGTAACATTGTCCACGAGCATTATCTAAGGCTCATAAGTAAAATGACATTCTGTAAATACAAAACAGTTTTTAACGCTAAAGCTGAAATTAAACAACAAATTTCTGCAAAAATAAAAAATTTCAATCGATAAAATAGTAAAAACATACAGCCCACAAAATAGTTAAACAAATTTTAAATTTGCATGTTATCGCAGTATAAATACCCGAATGATATTTATGATTGAATTAGCATCAGGAATTTCTATTGAATAAAGGCCGATAAAGTCTTCGTGAATTTGTAAACCGTCATTCACCCAGCGAAAATAGATAACAAGTTGTTCAAGATTAGATGAATCACACGTTTGATCTACCATGATGGTGTCTAATCTTCCTAACTAGATTTTTGATAAGAAATCGCGCAATATCTTATGTGCCATTATCTGAAAAATTTACGTTGACATTTAACGTAAATACGTATATATATATATATATATATTTATATATATGTGTGTGTATATATATATATATATATGTGTGTGTGTATATATATATATATATATATATATATATATATATATATATATATATATATATATTATATATATATATATATACACACACACATATATATATATATATATATATATATATATATATATATATATATATATATATATATATATATATATATGTGTGTGTATATATATTCACAGGACTGAGATAGAAAAAAATACCTCATTTCATTTTATCATTTCATTTTGTACTTCAGGCCAGGTATACTTCATTTTCTTGCGATCCAGCTGTTTTATTAATTTTTCGTCTTTATAATCAGAATTTATCATCGGTAGTTGATGAAAATTTGAACTTAACTCTGATCCTTATTCTTTTTCCCAGTCACCTCTTAGCGGAATTGCTTGACGTGTTGCGTAACAAATTTAATAATTTTATAGTTAGCAAAAGCATACAAAAAAAGAATGTTTCATAATCAATGAATAATAAATTTTAATAATATTCTACAAAATGATAATGGATAAAACTACCAAAGAACCAAATGTATGAAAGAACTTTTAAAAGTATTTTTCTATTGTTGAGCTGTTCTAAATGAAATTTATTAGAAATGATAGCCCCAACATTTCTGTACTCTCTCGGAGCCTTCAAAACACGCAATGTTGCCTCTTTATGCGAATGAGAAATCTTATGAGCACTATATTTATTTTTCCAATTAATGAATCTTTTTATGGTGAATGCAGATTGCTTTTTAGATGAAGAGATAGCACATAAACGAATAGCTTTAATGCATGTGATGCAATACGCTGAATCAGTACAAACGTCATAATGGAGCCATGGATAGGTTTTGAACCACGTGGCTTAGAAACGGCGTATTACACCATTAATTCTCCTTTAGGGAAATGTAAAATCTGGTTAGTTAGGATCAGTTAATATATTCAATCTATCTTCTAAAGCGCTATTTGATTCAATAGCAGAGACTTTAGAGTTATCATTCTCATTTGTCACGTCAGCATCTTTTGACAAAGATGGTCTAAAACAAATGGGAAATGTAGTATCTTTTGCCTGGTAAGGATCAGTTAATAGATTCAATCTGCCTTCTAAATTGCTATTTGATTCAATAACAGAGATCTATTTTAGATCTATCATTCTCGTTTATCACGTTAACTTCGTTTGAAAAAGATGGGTTAAAGTAGGAAAAAAAATATTAATTTAATTATGCTTTATATTTAAACTTGCTTTTCATTTTTTTGCTTTTCCGTCCCTATTGACAAATACACGGACTACAGATTTTTGGATTCTTTCTACCAAAAAGAGGTAAAATGACAAAAAAGAAATATTGATTACATGAGCACATACCTTTTTTTAAACCAAGTAAGTTTTGTCTGCTTTAACTTCTTATCCATTTTACAATTTAATTTCCCACTTAAACCAACTTAAATACTCTATCACAATATTCACTTCTTACAACAAGGCAATAAAATCTTAAACGTTGTGTTAGTAAAGTTGTAATTGGTAACTGATTTATTTGTTAAAAAAGTATTCATGCGTAAACATAAATAATTCGAATTATTGTCAACAGAATTTACGCCGAAAATTCGGGTGAAAAATTAGATTTTTTCTGTTCTTTTTTTTTCTTTTTGATTTCCTTATTTGTAATTGCTTGCTTTTTCTAAAAACTAACTTTAAAATTATTTGTTTGAAAAATTATTGAGGGTGGGGGTGGGTGGGGGTTTTTCAAATACCCCTGCTGCCCACCCGGTTGCTACGGGCCTGATACATACATACATATATATATATATATATATATATATATATATATATATATATATATATATATATATATATATATATATATATATATATATATATATATTTATATATATAAATATATATATATATATATATATATATATGTATGTATGTATGTATCAGTAAATAAGTAAAAACACTTATCTAATTTTTGATTACTTCAACACTGTGTTTCAACATCAGTAGGTTCATCAGAAAGAATTTATAATATATATATATATACATATATATATATATATATATATATATATATATATATATATATATATATATATATATATATATATATATATATATATATATATTTCCAGAAGAGTATTTTTGTGAAAAGGATTGCAATGGAAGTGGGTTAATTTTTATATAGAGACTCAAAAAAAAAGATTAGTACATTTTATAGTGTAGGAAAGATTAGAGTTTTCTAAAAGATTCTAATGTGTCTGATTTGACTCCAAACTTGACAACATTGTTTAAATTAAAATAAAAACAATGCAAAGTAAAAATTCTTACGAGTAGGTTAAGTTTTAAGAACAAAACTTAAGTAAAAATTGTTTTACAAACTAAACTTTGACGAGCACACAAACAACTTTTTACAACAACTAGAATCATTAATACTTACAAAATTGTTTCCGATTTAATAAGATAAAATCCAGTTACTTTCAACTCCATGAATTGCATAATGCTTGTTGTTTAAAAGTATTAAAAGCTTTTGTAAATTGTAAAACAACACAAACAAAATGATCAGTATCAAGAGCTTTTTGGATTTTTTCAGTAATTTTACAATGCATAGGAAGTAAAATGTTTTGATTGACAACCAAATTATCAAATGAAATAACTAAAAGAGTCAAAGAGAAAGAGATCAATTTATAGTCTAAAAGTTTTTAAAGAAGTTTAGTAATGTTAGATTGATTAGAAATAAATTTATAATTTGTGCGTACAACTCTAGAGACCTTTTTTAATATATTGAATAACAATAATAATTTCGAAGTATCATGAAAAGCTCCATTTATCAATATTTAATAGAAACGAATATTTCATATTTAGAACGTTATTTAAAGAAATTAATTGCTAAAATTTATAAAAATGTTTGTGGAAATGCTAATACAAACTGCTTATTATTAACATGTTAGCTTGGATTCCGTGTGGCTTGAACTCCTAATTTTGAAATAAAATTTGTACACGTATGTATAAAGTATACCTTGCATTTTGGTTTTAAAAGTCAAAACATAAAATCATTAAATGCATCAAATAATTTGATGCAGGAGTAAGCGCTTACCCATATGCTATACGCATCCAAGATGCTCAAATAATGAGTTTTTTATAGCAGAATTTGAGTTCTCCATAAAATCGTTTTTCAAATTTTTAAATGTTTGTTTATCTTTTTAATTAAAGTTAAAACTTTCATTGCGTTTTAAAGATAAAAGAGGATAATAGTACCTAAAACTTTTGCCATCGATTATTTTACATTTTATCCATTTGATCTTCTGAATTTATACTACTCGATTTTTAATTTTAGGTTTCCAGTAACTACAAGAGGTGTTTAACACGCCTAAAAAACGTATTAATACGTATTATTACGTTTTTTGACTATTATAGGTATGCGCAAATGCGTGTTACGGAACCGAAAAGTTTTGACAAGTTTGCGTTTTCGCCAGTCTGGTAGCATAGTTCTTTTAAAAAGTAGAATAGTCAAACTTTATTAAAGTGTGATTTTTTAAAATTATATTGAAGAAAGTTATAAGATTTTATTTATATAAAAAATTAGATTGTATTTCCTGTGTTACAGCTCATAAAAGATTAAATTTCAGAATCAGTGGCCAAAAGCTAAACCTTGTTTGTCAAATAAAGTATTTAGAAATAATATTAGATAAAAACCTTTCCCTTATACACCAACTGAAGCAAACTCCACCTAAACTCATCTGTGCAAATCGAATGTTGGCAAATATCAGGCATTTTGTTAACTACGAGACACCTATAAATATATGGTATGCTATATTTAACTGGCATATGCTTTATAGTTGTCAAATATGGGGGCAAAGTATACAAAGATTATAGAAAACTTTCAAAACAAATTACTTAAAATAGTTCATTTCAAATCTAATAGATTTGACTCTAAAATCTTCTACAATCTCTCAAAAATGATGAAGCTAAAAGATCTAGTATTCCATTGAATTGCATATTTGTATAGGACAGTTTGGATAATAACTTACCAATAAGTTTCTATAGTTATTATAAATTTGTTAATTAAAGTTATTGCATAATCAGCATCATGTAACAAACTTAGAGTACTTTTAAAGCAAACAATTAAGTATGGCAATAATTCCATTATCAATCCATTAAATCATGGAGTTATCTTTCCTCTGAAATCAAGGCAATGTATTGTTATTATATTTTCTTTTTTATACTCAAAAAGAGCTGGATACAGTGCCGTTAAGTTAAGAGTTTTATTTACAATAGTTTAAATAACCAATCTTTTTTCCGCTCTTCGAATTGTTGTTGTTGTATTTTTTTTGTTTTGTTTTGTTTTTTTATATTATGTATTTTTTTTGTAATTTTTGTTATTTCGTATTTCTCTCTCAGTTTGCTCAACTGTTATTTAGTATCTGATGGCCAGTTATAACAAATTGTTTCTGACCAATTTTAATACGAGAGTGGATTTCTTTATGAGTTTCCTCCTCGGTACAATCTCCAAATAGATCATAAAAGGCTGGAGGACAATCTCTAGTTATAATAGAGTGAACAAGTTCATCTACATGCTTTTTTCTTTTATCTTTTAGTAAGATTAGTTTTAATGTAGTAAGAAGAGGGGATGAATGAGCATCTTGATTTGCTCTGCAAATAATTTGTGAAGCAATTTTTTGAACTATGTCTAGTTTCTTTAACTGTGATGGTGATGCAGATACAAGAATTACACTAGAATATTCAAGCTGAGATCTTACTAATGATATATAAGCCAATTTTAGAAGGTCCTGAGTTAGGAACCGACTAGCTCTCGAAAGAACTCACAAGATACCATGACATTTTTTAAAAATATTATCTATATAAGAACCAAAGGTAAGATGCCATTCAAGGGTTACTCCTAACAATTTAACTGTTTTGACAGTATTGATTATATAACCATCTACTACCATCTGTAAATTATCTGGCAGTTTCTTTCTAGGGTTCTTAAATATTATAAACTGTGTCTTTGACGAATTTATTGTGAGGTCATAAGACGTACAGAAGTCTTTGGTTTTGTAAAATGTATGTACCAATTTGTTGTTATTGCATACAATATTTAAATATGTATCTAAAAAAAGGATGCAGAGCTCTCTTCATTAACAAAGACAAGGAACTTATCCAAGATAAAAATAATAAGTACAGTTTCTGCTGTGTTTTATTTCAATAATTGTTTTTCATGTTGTTTTGAGGTTATCTTTTACACCTGTAAAATTCAAGTTGTTTTTGCCTACTTTCTTAAATAGCATGCTATTGGTGATGTTTTTGTTACTGTATTGATATCGTTCTTTATAAGTACCTGTTTTTTTGTTATTTTTAGTGTTATTGTTTTTATTTTTAATTTTTTTATTAATATTATATAATTATTCTAATATTACTGATATTATTTATGTACTAGTAATATGTTGTATATTTGTCCAATTTTAAAGTGAATATTTGTAGGTTGTCATGTTTTTGTCAGTTACATAACTGTTTGTGACTGATCCTTACTTTGTATTTACTTTATAAAGTGAAATAAATGATTGATTGATTTAGACTAAACACAGCAAATAGAACTCTTCCTGGTAAAATGTTTTTTGAAATCAGATATACTCTAAATATAATTTAGGCTTAATTTTAAGAAATAGCATACCTTCCATATTTACTAAACTTTAGTAAATGTGGAAGGTATGCTCTTTCTTTTTTCTATCATGTTCTTAAAAATAGGAATATAAATTAAGAATAAGAATAATAAATGAACTTAAAGGAAAAAATTCTTTCCTTAAGTTTTCACAAACTTGATGTTTTCACAGAATTCAAGTATGGTTCCACCCAAAACAATAATTAGGTTGTGGAAAGCTTGTGTTAATCATATTTTTGTTTGCTTAGATTGTGCAATAAGCATTGACATTGATTTTTTAATATTTAATTTAAGATCATGTTAAATTAATTACTCAGTGAGCTTCTCAAAGTTTTTGTTATGCTTATCCAGTGTTTCTTCTTTTTTTATAAAACATCTGTTCAAAGTTTTTCTTTGAACAGCTGTTTCTGTTGAGCAATCTTTCCTGAATCCAAACTGTTTTGTAATAAATAGATTATTTACATCAAAGTAGTTAGATAGTTAAGAGTGAACACACATTTCAAGTAATTTTTCATAGTTGATGTTGCATGTTATTAGGTCTCATATGTTGGGGGGCCACATTACCTTAGGAATAGGTATTATAGTAAACATTTTTCATTTATTAAATACTATAGCAGTCTGCAACAATAAATTAATTAATTTCATAAGTTTATTTTTAATTGAAGGATTTATTTAAAAAAAAATAGATTCACTCATTTCTTCATAAATCGTTTTATTCTTCTTGAATATTCAATAAAGTTGATCAAGTGTTTCTAAAGACATATTTTTTAACTTATATAAACCTTTGATATTTTTGTCTACCCTAATATGATTTTTAACTTTATATTTTCTGTCACATTTATGATAAGGGTTTTTTATGGAAAAGAAGTTTTTAAATTTCTGCACTTTTTTTATATTGTATTTGACTCTGAGTCAAATTTTATTGTGGGAAAGGGGGTTGCCCCTTCTCCTAAGACAATGGATGAAATGATGATACATTTTTTAATGTAGTAAAGTATGTTTTTATAATAATTATTATTTAACAAAACATTTTTGATATTAGGGTAACATGCATTTTTAAACAGTTAGGATAGTGTTGCAGTTCCCCGCTGGTCCCCTGGTTATTCCAGGAAATCGTAGTAGAGACACATTCAAATTTTGTTATAGTAACTTCATATCAAAACGTTATAGTTACAATCATATATTGACACTTTTATAAAAATAAAATTTTTCAGGGAAGGGGGAAAATGCCAATGTCTATGTATACACTTAATATGCTGTAATGCAGTAAAAAATAATTTTTATTTTTCAACCTTGTTCATTTATTTTAATAAAAATTACAATGTATTTAAAAATAAAATAATTTTGATACTAGGGTGTGTTAAAGCATCATTACCACACCACAACCCCCTCCCCCTTTCCCTCTGACTCCCCCCCCCCCTCCTTCCTACACACACAAACACATTTTACTCTACATACATCTCTGATATTTGGTGGTGGTCTTGAATAAAGTAACAACATCTTTTTGTATAACCATCAAAGAAGAGCAGTATTTTCCAAAAAACTGCGCACCAGAGGCAGTTTCTGTTTTTGTTATTTAATTTTTTCATCCTACACCTATAAAAATTAACAAAGTTATAACAATTTAAGTGAAGAAAAACTAAATTTTAACCACAGTTTCTTCAACAAATCCATATATTGAAACCTTGGTAATATTACCCTCATACCTTTTTGTAGAATTTTTCAATTTTAATAACTTTTTTACCTTTGAAATACTGTAATAAATGTTTTTCTAATGGCATTTCTAATATTCTAGTATTTGATCTATACAAAAATTTCATGTTACATAAGTAGTTATATGTTTGAAATATGGAATTTGATTTTGATGAAGATATTTTCGAAACTAACTTGAAAAATTCAACCATCAAAGAAGAGCAGTATTTTCCTAAAAACTGCACACCAGAGGTAGTTTTCTGTTTTTGTTATTTAATTTCAAAATTAAGTTTTTTTTTTTTATGTCTTAAAAATTTTTTTAGAAAAAGAAATTAGTTACCAATGGTTTTAATAAATTTTTTATGTAATAAAAAAATGCTCAATAATCAATTAACCTTTTAAACTTTTTTTTGACTTTTAAATTAATTGATTCTTTTTTCTAATTTAAGTAATAGAATTGGAATAAAAATTTAATTGTAATATATTGTGACTTTTTTCTAAATGTTTCTGTTATTCAGATATCCATATGTCAATCAGTTTTTTTTAGTGGTTTGTCAATTCTGTGTTCAATGAGAAATCTGTTGATTGTTATCACCAAATAATGTTTGAAGCTGATCTGTTGTATTACAAAAGAGATTATAATAATGCTTTAGAAAAATATTTTAAACGTATCAAGTACCTTACAGTTAAAAATGGAGCTTTATTGTGTGCTACTTTGGGTTCTATTATTCGATGTTATCTTAAACTCAATCAACCAGACCTAGCTGAGCATTACATACCTAAACTGGTAATTTTGTTTTTTAACAAGTTGTTCAAAGTTTAATTATTAAAAAATTTAAATTTAAAATAAGATTAGTAACATTTTAATTTTTTCCAGTTCTTAATTTCTCTGTTTTATCAAAGAAACTTTTTAAAGAAATATTTCTGCTTTGATATTTTTGTATAGTGTGGATAATTAAAAAAAAGCAATGTTTTTTATCTTTTTTTCTTCTTCATAAAAACAGTGTCTGGATAAATGTTTTTAAATATTTTAATACATACATACATACATATGGAGGTGATGCATTTTTTTTTTTTTTTTTCTGGGAAAAAAACGCAAGGGTCTGTTTTTTGGGAAATATTTAAATATTCATTATTTAAGATTCACCAAAAATTTTTAATTTTGAGATATGCTTAATGGTCAACATGGTTGGAGCAGTCCTGTATAAAAACTTGTTAGATATATTTATCTTCCTAAATTTTATCTTAATTGGTTTTACTGTTATATATTGACACAATAAACATTGTTTATTTACATTTTTTTTATTTATTTATTTAATAATAACTGTGTACATGTACAATGACAATGTACAGAGCCTAGGTAATCTAGGCTTTAACAGCCAATTTATGTTTTTAAATAAGTCCAACTTTGATTTAAATTGTTTAAGTGTTTTAGAATCTACAATCTTTTGATCTAAATTATTCCAGCTGTTAATAACACGGTTTGTTAAGAAATAGTACCTCTTTGGATTTTTAATTAATTGTCTATGAAACCTCATATTGTGACCTCTCGTATTTGAAGTTATTAAATCTGGTGGGTATTCCAATTTTAAGTTATCTATTTTTTTTACTATTTTGAAAAGTTGGATTAAGTCATTACGTTCGCGTCTTTTTTCAAGAGTCGTTAATTTAAAGTAGGTTAGTCTACTTTCATAGTTTTTCCCTTGAAGACATTTTGTTCGTGTTGCTTTACGTTGTATCGATTCAATTTTTTTTTTATCTTGTTCTAAGTAAGGACACCTCACTGAATTTGCGTAGTTTAGATGCGGTCTTACAAGAGAGGTGTACAATAATTTAGATGCGTTTATGTCTAAGTTTTTAAATGAATGTTTTATTATTCCTAACATTTTATTAGCTTTACCAGACGCATGATTAACTTGACTAGACCATTTTAAGTCGTTTGAAATCATAATTCCTAAATCTTTTTCAATTTTTGTTTCTGGTAGTTCAACTCTATTTAGCACTGAATCATACATTGTGTATATATGCCTAGTATTTTTGCTATCTATATGCATGCGTTTACATTTGCTGACATTAAATTTTAATAGCCATAATTGTGACCATGTCATTAATTTGTTTAGATCTGTTTGAGTCCTTTATTATATTTAATTACATATAATATTTGATATATATATATAGATATATTTTTTATTCTGATTCACTCCCAACAAGGCTGCAAGCAACCACTATAAAGTTGGAAGTTACTATGAAAAAAAAGAATAGAGTTATAGAGCAAGGAAACGGTTGACAGAAAACTTAAGGTAGTATGAGTCAGGAAAACATGAAGATAGGAGAGAGTTCCAAAAGGTTGAAATGTATGGAAAGAAACTAGTCGAATAAAAGTTTTTAGAGCATTTCGGAACAGATACAGTAAATGAATGAGACTTAAATAGTTGGACCCACTGAGATAGAGTGGGTCTATGTTTACAATACATTTTCGGACCTTGTCTAGAAGAGAAAGAACATCATTAGAGGAACCAGCCAAAGTATGACAAAAGTATTCCATACAGGGACAAATAAGAGATTTGCAGAGGTAGAGAATGGAATCAGGCATAAGAAAATAGCAAGCACAATAAAAAGAAGCAACCTTAGCAGATGCTAATTTAGCAATCAAATATATATAGTTTACATGAAAGGTCATTAGTAAATAATAATCCAAAAAGACAGAAAGAGGAGGATTCAGTGAGAGGGTTGCCATTTATTAATCTAGTAATGTTGACGGTATTGATATAGTTGTTTGCAGTAAATAACTGAGTTTTATTTGAGTTAAAATTTTTAAGCCACTAAGAGATCTGTAAGTGAGATCAGATTACAATCTGTAAGTGAGATCAGATTCAAGATCGGCTGCCTGCTCTAAGCGATCAAAAAGAGAAGACTTTTTGTTAAGACAAGAGTATAAAGTATAACCTTAGATATTAGGTTGTCATAAAGATCATTAATGTAGATAAGAAATAAAACAGTACCAAGGATAAAACCTTGAGGTACCCCAGGAGTTACTGGAAATGAAAAATAATGTTTGAAGATGGCTTTAATAAAAAGGTTAGAAATAGATGGTTTAATAATCTCAAAAACTTTCCCAGATACACCATATGAAGCAAGCTTAAGGAGAAGACCAGCATGCTAAACTTTATCAAAACTTTATATATATATATATATATATATATATATATATATATATATATATATATATATATATATATATATATATATATATATATATATATATATATATTATTTTAAAACATCAAGAAATACAGTTTTTCTCAATAGAAATAATATTATTATACAAGAAATTTCTTATATAATAATATTATTTGTATTGAGAGAAACTGTATTTCTTGATGTTTTAAAATAATATATATATATATATATATATATATATATATATATATATATATATATATATATATATATATATATATATATATGTATATATATATATATATATATATATATATTAGTAGTAGAAAATCACTTAACAAAATTTTTTTCCATTTAACACTGTGTTTCATCAACAAAGATTCATCAGAAATGTCATTTCTGATGAATCTTTGTGATTTTCTAAGTGATTTTCTACTACTAATATAATTACTCTGTTTTTTTAAGAACATTGAGCACTCTATTGTGTAGAATACTTTTTAAAGTTGTTTAAATATATATATATATATATATATATATATATATATATATATATATATATATATATATATATATATATATATATATATATATATGAGTGACTTAAAGAGGGTGACACACACATATATATATATATATATATGTGTGGTCGTTAAAGACAACCCATATATATATGTGTGTGTCTTTAACAACCCATATATATATACATATATATATATATATATATATATATATACATATATATATATATATATATATATATATATATATATATATATATATATATATATATATATATATATATATGTACATATACATATATACATATGTATTTATGTATATATATATATGTATATATATATATATATATATATATATATATGTATATATATATATATATATGTATATATATATACATATATATATATATATATATATATATATATATATAAATATATATAAATATATATATATATATATATATATATATATATATATATATATATATATATATATATATATATATAAATATATATATATATATATATATATATGGGTGTCTTTAACCAGGGTTGGGAAAAACCCAATTTTTTTAAAAAAAAACAACCCGGCCCAGTAGGTTTTTTAGGGTAATTTTGGGTTTTATTTGGTAAATTTGGGTTTTTTTAGGTTTAATTTTTATTTCGTATCTGTTAAACTTTTTGTAGAAATAAAAAAATAGAAAAAAAAAGTTTCACGTTAAATCTATATCTATTGACTTATTTTCGATTTAAAAGTAATATTTTTTATAATTAAAAATGTCAATTAGAAATGGGTAAAAGAAGGCTGGAGAACAGGAGGAAGTAACTGAAGTTTCAATTGAACTTCAAATTTGAAATTCAAATAAACAAACTTGTTTCTCCGCGCAGAAGCCTTGTTCATAAAGGTTCATGTTTCGAAGTTAAGGAGTTGAAAAAAGAAAATGAATTTATAACAGGGGGTTCTCTTCTGGAAAAACAGATTTTTGGTGAGAAATCAGGCTAGCAGATAAAGGACTAATCACCACCCCTATTTCTGAGGCGTTAGCAAACCAATTAAATGATCATTTTCAAATTGTTTGGATTGGTAAGAAACAACCTAACCTCTCTTTCTTGATCAACTGAAAAGTAAACTCACCTATTATCCCCATTTTCACACTTGATAACATTCTCAACCAACTCAACAAACTAAAGATAGGATTGTCAGGACCAGATGATCTTTCTCCACTTTCATTCAATTCATCTCACTTCAAAATTGCCCCTTCACTCTGTATCCTGTTTAACCACCTCATAGAAAACAGTTACCTACCTGACCATTGGAAATCAGCAAACATAATACCGATTCCTAAAATATCTAACCCGCTCTCATCTAATGACTACCTCTGATTGCGATTACATCCACATTGTGCAAAGTTTTTAATCACATTATTACCAGTCTCATTATTTATCCACCAAGCACATATGGGTCTCAAACAAACAGTTCAGTTTCCTTCCAGGGCGTTGTACAATGGATGCTATTATTCAAATTTTAGAGGACTGGAGTTATGTTATAGATAATAACAAACTAATTTTTGCAATATTCTTTGATTTTGCAAAAGCATTTGATCTTGTCAATCATGACAAATTACTGCTAAACTTAATAAATGTTCACTTAGCTGGCTCACTTTCTGGATTGCAGCTTACTTATCTAACAGTTGCCGAAGGATTAAAACAAATGATCTCACCACTGACTGAAAAATTTATTGAAGCTGGAGTACTTCAATGTAGTGTTCTTGGTCCAATTTTGTTCATTCTCTTCATTTCTGACATTAACGCCTATCTCCTACTCTAATTTATATAATCTACAATAAATTTCAATCCATTGTAGTTGGTGTTGCACTGTGGTCTGTTGTCAATGGAATGAAACCTAATGCTCTATATGAAATATATTAGACGGATACACTCAGCAATATCGGACACACTCAGCTCAACCTTCTACAAGTCTTTTTTTAGATCTTACACTATTTTAGATCTTACACTATTTTTTAGATCTTACACTATTTTTAGATCTTACACTATTAGTCACTTGATATATAGTGCTCCTGTTCTTACTTTGTATCATCCTGCTGCAAAAAAAGAGATGCAGCATTTCCATAAAAATGCTCTAAACATTATTGGAATTGATGTAACCAAATCAAGCAGCTATATTAATAATATTAGTTTTGCCACTGACGAGTTACTTGGTAAGATCTGTATTAATATCCTTAAAAAAATCCTTGCTGACTCATGCCATCCTATAGCCACTAAATTTGCTCACACCAACAGTAGAAACCCAAACAGATTTCCATTTGTTCTGCAAAGAACCCCAACATATCAACAATCTTTTATTTAAAAATACCTCCGTATTCTTCATGATGGTATTAGCGACCTCTACCTGCTATGAAACATTGGGGGCTCCACTGCTATTTCAATACATAAATAATGTTTGCCTGTATTTTTGGCAACCTTTTTTTTTCAGTACTTAATGATGAATGTTTTTGTACAAATCATTACTTGTAATGCTATTCAGTTTTAAATAAAGGTAATGATAAATAAAATGAAGTGTATATATATATACATATATATATATACATATATATATATACATATATATATATACATATATATATATATATATATATATATATATATATATATGTATATATATATATATGTATATATATATATATATGTATATATATATATATATATATATATATATATATATATATGTATATTTATATATAGTGCCTTAACCTTTTATATATATATATATATATATATATATATATATATATATATATATATATATACATATATATAACCTTCTATATATATATATATATATATATATATATTTATATAAATATATATATATATATATATATATATATATATATATATATATATATATATATATATATAAACACACATACTGGCGCACACATATATATCATTATGTGTATGTAATTTAGTTATTTTTATTATAGCTCAATGGTTCATTTAATCCTAGCGATTGCTCTACTTATGAATTAGCTTATAATGTTTATCGAAAAAATGGAAAATATATAGGTAAAAGATTTAATATTTTAGTTTTAACTAAAGTTTTAACAATTATTTGATCATTCTAATTCAATTTCTCAAGTTTTCTGCCATTTTTGAAAATATTTTTTATTAGAATGGCATTGTTTTTTTTGTGTGTAAATCTATATTGCTATTAAAATTTTAATAAACCAACTATACTTGGTTTTGTACTTTTTTGTTATTTGAACTAGGTGGAATTGAATATATATATTTTTGTAATTCACCTCCCTAAGGCCAAGAAGACCACTACAGATGAGGAGGTTACTTGTGGTTATAACCCTTTCCTAACTCTATAACTCAGAAACGCGAACCTTGACCAACAAGGCCGCTGCGCGGAGAAACAAGTTGATATATATATAAATATATATGTATATAAATATATATATATAAATAAATATATATATATATATATATATATATATATATATATATATATATATATATATATATATATACATGCACACAAATACACACACACACATAAAAGGTAAGATACATCTTCAGAGATAATTCTAAAGTAGCAATGTTCCACAAAAAAAACTAAATTAATAAAATTACTTTAAGCTTTAAGGGATATAGCAAAAAGATTGAGTGACAAGTCATGTGATATTGATTTTTGGTTGATGGAACAAGTGATAATAGCTTACTTTAGCGATCATAGTATTATTTTCAGAAAAGAGAAAGAGGTGGAACAATACATGATGGTGCAGTGGGTCAAGCTTGGCAGCTTGTGCAGATCTAACAAAATTTACAATGTGTTTTTGGATTTTATCTTAAATAGAGAAGAACCAGCCCAAGTACAATAATGATATTCAATACAAGTTCAATTAAAAGATTTATAGACATAGAAAATGGAATTGAAAGAAAGAAAATGGCGAGCACAATAATAAGAGGCAACCTTAGCAGATTCTAACATTGCAATGGATTGTATATATTGTTTCAGTGAGAAGCCAGTAGTTAAGGATAATCCAAGAAGATGTAAAGTAGAGGACTCAGTAGAGTGTTACCATTCATTTATATAGGAATATCAATGTTTGTCATCAGTTAACAGTTAATTTTTATGAAGATTGTAGTATGTTTAGAGTGATTAGAGTGATCTCCAGAATTTTACTTGGAAATACAGATGTCAGTTTCCATCAAACAGGCAGACAAGGTTCACATATTGTTTAGGCTGTTTCCAGCAGGCAGGAAAATAAGTTTAAACACCTGTTTAGAGACAAGAATAATTCAGAGAGTAATAAAGAGAGCTCTAGAAAACAAGAAAATTAAAAACCGTATCAAGAGCAATAGTCCTTGCCTTACCACCTCCATCTAATGCACCTTAAAATCTTTCAATCATAGCAGTTAGCAAATTAGCGATAGAGCAAGAGAGTTGAAAACTGTATTGGTTGTCTGACAGTAAGTTATTTTATTCAAGATGGTTTGTTAGAAAGTATTTGATCAAAGACTCAAAGATCTTGGTTATATTAAAGAGGAAACTGATTGGATGATAGTTAGAGGGGTCAGAATGTTCTCCAGAGTTTTTAAAACTTAGAATCACAGATGCCATTTACCAGCAGACAGGAAAACAAGATTCAGTCAAGCACTTATTAAATATTTTAAAGAGAACTATAGAGAGGTCTGGAGAACACTTTTGTAAGACTGTGAGAAGATGTTGTCTGGACCAAGAGCAGTGGTCTGCTTGTAATCCAGATTCTTATCTGGACCACAACAAGACCAAGTATTGCATGTTCCAGTACAATAGAGTCAAGTATTACTTGACTCTATTGTACTGGATATATATATATATATATATATATATATATATATATATATATATATATATATATATATATATATATATATATATATATATATATATATATATATATGGATATATATATGGATATATATATATATATATATATATATATATATATATATATATATATATGGATATATATATATATATATATATATATATATATATATATATATATATATATATATATATATATATATATATATATTAGGGTGCTCCAAATTTTTTTTTCTCAAAATTATTTTGCTCCCCAGGTGTTTTTCCATTCCTTTTAGTATTTAAAGTGAAAAAAATCATACTTCAAGATTTTTAAATAGTTTTAAGCCTTGCCACCATGACAAAAATGTTTGTCACATTGTTTAACATTGAAAAAGTAACATAATTTGTTCGAAGTGAACTAGAGTTATTAAAAGTTGAATTTAAGCAATCAAAATTTAGGTGTAAACAATGATCTAGCCTAGCTAACATGATATGATAATGTTAGGCCTAAGAAAAATACTGATCCATCCGTATTTGGATAAACAATTATGTAAGTTTTTTCATAGATTTTTCAGTGTTTTTTTTCTGGTACATTGCGCCGGTGTTGTTCCACCACTTGTAACATATATTGTTTTTGTGCTTCGTCTCTTGTTAAAGTATTTGCAAAGTCTGTGATGAGCTTTATTGCCCTCTCGGCTAAATCATTGACAACTTTTGCATGACGTATAAACATTGCCGCTTCTTGAAAATTATTGTCGGTTTCCAACTGCTTTGGAGGCAAGTGCAACCAGGCTGTTTCAATTCCAAGTAAATTGAACAGGAGCCAGGATTTCTTGCCAATCAAATGTACCAATTTTGTTGAGGATACTAACTGTGGGAAGACAAGAACACCTTTGTCTAGTGGTTTGTCTTTTTTTGCTTTGATAAGTTGTCTGGCAATTTGTTTTTTTTACAAATCTGACACCAAGTTTGAAAAGAGAGAAAATGTGACTGTTTCTTCTGCCAGATACCACATATGCCTGTTCAATGCTGAAATTGTAGCTCCAGCTACCTCGGGGTCAATTTTCTTGAACACACGTAGATCATGGCTTAACTGAAGATCATTTGATGGTGCATTGGCTGCAGAAGGGTTGGCTAACCATGCTTTCACATAAAATAGGGCATTGAATGTGCAAATACGATGCAACTTTTCCATTTTTTCAGGATCATAATTCAGCTGATCACCAAAAGCATACATTTTAGCACTGTATATAACAGTTGCCATCCAGCATGCATGATGGTGTGCACCAGGCTTGAGCCAGTGCACTCCACGAGGAGGCGTTTCTCCTAGAAGTATATCTCCACAAGTTCTGCACATTCTCTGTAATCGTCATGAGGCATGTTGTTACCTTCTGAGGCCAAGATTTGTTGCAAGAAATTAACAACATTTTCCTTCTGTTGCTTGAGACGTCGATCAGTAATATTTAAAATTTTGAAATTCGATCATTGCTTTATTGTATTCCAAGATTTTTTAAATTCCATGAATTCAGGGGTGTCCAGACAGGATGTTGGACCAAAAATCTGTTGCCATGCGTAACACAAAATTCTCTCTATCATCTGTCATCACATGATGACGACAAGCAAAATATATTACTTTCTTGTTTAGCATCAATTCCAACTGTACACATGCACCATTTTTCCATCCTGAATTTGATGCAGTAGTATCGAAAACAAGACCAACAATGGACTGTTCTACTTTCCACTTAACTACAAGAGAATAGCTACTATTAGTCATTGTAGCACCAGTTCCATCCGAGATAACTGGAACCCCAAGAAGTTTACCTTCTTTATAGTTTGGCATCCCAGCCACAAGAACACCTAGCCATTCAGCATCCTTAGGAACAATTTTCTCATCCCAATGTAATGTTATGTACTTCGGGGAAACAAATGTAGTTTCAATCTCATTGGCATTCTCTATTCGAAGCTTTTTAGCAGCTGTCCTACTGCTTGTTTTTGATAAAGTCACACATTTCAAGTCAGCTCCACCCTCTGCGAGTATAGCCGCCATGAAGGCCGTTCTTTTACCAGCTGATAAATTCAAAGCGGTCCGCCATTGTTGAAATTTTATCACTTTTGAAAGGATTTCTACGAAGATCCAGTGTAATTTTGTCTTCTCTGTCAGGTTTGGTTTTCTTTGTTACAGTATCAGCTTCCTGACATTCAAAATCTTCATCTTCACATTCGTCTGAACTACATGTAACACTAATATCCTCTTCTGATTCCATGTCTGACTCAAGGGAGTCAACACTTGTCATTTCAGGATTAGTGCTCATTGTTGCTGCCAGATTATTTTGACTTCTCAGCCATTTTTCTTGCCAATTCAATTCTCGCTCTCTGTATTTTTTGAGAAACTTTTCGTTTGTTCTTTTTGTCTTTTGATTCCAAAATAACTTTTTCTTGAGATTTAACTGCTGTAAGAAATTTAACATCTTCTTTTTTTTGCTCATTATCACGAAGCCGGTCCATTTCTATTTTGTTTTGAGCATCTTGGGGAACAATATAAAAGTATTTTTTCATATCTTCAATAAACAGTTTTTTCTTTGCTTCATTTGATTGACATTTTTTTGTCTGGAGTGTTTTCCAAATATTATAGAGATCCAATATTTTAGCTTTAACTTTGTCTTTGGGTTGAATTGCAATTCCAGCATAATCCCATTGATTTTGAATTTCCACTACAACTTTTTCAGCTATAGCACCATTACAACTGACATGTTTGCTTTGTTTCATCGGCCCGTCCTTCAAAAAGAAAAAGAAACGCAGCGCATCTTCAAAGAAATTCTTGTTGGTATTAATTCAGTTAATCGTTTTCCTAATAACCAGATGTCAATATCTTGCCTGATGACAGGTCTATTTATGATCGTTTTTAATAATTTCTTCAAAACTAATGATTCCGTATTATAGTGTAATATATACACTATACAGGGCTACAAAATTTCACATAATATGTTTTCATCAAATCTGTTTGTCATATATTTTGTTAAAAAATTTTTAAAATAAACAAAATGTTTTTCAAACAAACAACACAGTCTGCTTCTGTCTGATGAGTAACTCTTGTTTAACTTCTTTCATTAAATTTTTTTCCTAAAAAAAAATTTAGAAAAAGTTTAGAAAAATATTTAGATTAGTTTAGAAAAAGGACTAACATAACTTTTAATAAAAGGAATATTCAGGAAGCTGGTGGCAAGGCTTAAACATGACTAAACGACTTGATATTGTGTATTTTATCAGAAAATAGATGAACGAATGGGAAAATTGCTAGGGAGCAAGATTCTGAGAGAAATTTTTTTTCACCGTGCTTCTTTAGAGCGCCCTAATATATATATATATATATATATATATATATATATATATATATATATATATATATATATATATATATATATATATATATATATATTATATATTATGTTTTCACTAGATATATTATAATATATATATTGATATATATATATATATATATATATTGATATATATATATATATATATATATATATATATATATATATATATATATATATATATATATATATTATATATATATTATGTTTTCACTAAATAAATTTTTTTTCACCATGCTTCTCTAGAGCGCCCTAATATATATATATATATATATATATATATATATATATATTAGGGCGCTTTCTTCCAGTGATTTTTGAATGACTGCAATGCCTTTTTGTAAGGCTTCAATACATCAGATAAATTCTTGAAGTCATTGTCATTGTACTTTTGACTACTAAACCAATGTTCTGCCCACTCATATGAAATGAACCTGCAAACCTTCTCCAAATTCTTTCTCGCTTCAGGCATAAGAATGAACGCCAGAATGGCGAGAATGGCTCTTGAGTTCCATCTGGCATTGCTCATATTAGGAATGTTCTGAAAGTGAATCAGAGGGAAGTTTCTTTGTTCTTCATAGAACCTAAACACTCTTGTTAAATGGTACAAAAACTTCATATCGTCTCTCCACCCTGATTTATCAAGAATTTATACAGTTCCATTCACAAACTTATCCTTCAGTTCATCATACTTATTCAACAGTTCAGACACAAATGGGTATTCAATGTTTGGAGATTTGGTATCACCCCCAAGTTCTTCGTCCATCACCAGACGGAGAATCCTGTCTAGTACGTGATGCTGACAACCGATAAATTGTGGTATTGTGACACCCTTTAATTTAAACATACGTTGCAACTTCACAACAACTCCATTTCTCTTCCCAGTATTGACGTTTGTTGTATCAGTAATGATCATCTTAATTGAATTCCACAAATTGTATTCATCAATAAGTTTGGCAATTTTTTCAGCAACAGTTTCAGCTTTGCCATCTTTTAAACGCAGTGCATCAAGTTTCACGTCAGTTCTTTCATTCTGAAGTACAACTACCTGATATTCCTTATCATCTATTCGTTTGCCGTCAAAGTGTAAGGACCACTGTTCCATTTTAAGTTGTTGTATCATTTCTTTTTTTAATTTACCTGCCTCTTTGAATATGGACTTGTAAATTGCTGATTGACTTGGAGTTGGAATATCAATACCTTGTTGTGATAATACATTGCATATTTTAGCAGCTTTCTTTGTGGAAACTCCACTTGATGTAACCATACTTACAGCAAATTTACTTTTGTAGTGCTTTCTAGTTTTTTTCTGAGTGTCCTCATCATCGTCTTTATCACCGTCGTCGTCTTCATCATCTTCAGTCTTACTTTTGCAGTTTTCAGATTCAGTACCACTGTCTGTGGTAGACAGGACTTGTGATGTGGAAGGTATTGCTGTTCCAGACTGGACTTTCCTTCTCTTGGAAGGGTGAATGGTTTCTTTACTTGCCACTTGTCCTGTTGAGTACCCCACCTGTCCTTTACTTTCTTTTTGTAGGTGGTATAGACGTTTATCTTCCGAGGATAACCACTGGCCATTCACTTTCGTGATGTCAAATAATGCATTGAGAACATCATATTTTCCACGCTTGACACATTCATCATAGACCTTCAGCACCTTCATAAGCTTTGCTCTTATCACTTGATCAGACACACGTGGAAAATTCAGTTTATTGTCCCACAATTTTGTAATTTCCTTAGAAATTTGGTCTATTCGTTCTTTTCTTCCTTTAACATATGCTCCGAGAAACTGGTATCTTCCTACGATCTGCAATTGAAGTGGTATTCTGGATTTTTCATCGAGTGAATGTTCTTCTACAGCCACGCTTCCTCTTCTTCTGTGTGACTCTTGAAATCTCACCAAATTTTTAGTCCAAGTCTTCTTGTTCTTTGTTACTGTGGTATGACTTTTCTTGTGAGACATCATATAATATTGTTACGACTTTACGGATAGCTGAGCGTAAATATCCGTTTAATAAAGTCGTTTAATTAATAAAATACTTTAACTGTATAGTAATCCAATTATAGTTCGATAATCCAGTCAATGTTGATAACAGTTCGATAATCCAGTCCGTATCCTAACGATAATGCTACAACTACTTATACTTCGTACACTTACAGCGTCTTTAGTTCGCTACAGTAGTTCCTTATTAGGTCAGTTACACGCAGAGTACTTCATAGAACTATTCACATTATCAACACTGAGCTCTGACAGCAGCTCGCTTATATAATTATTTAGAGCTTCCAGAATGTTCTACTAAGTTCTATAATCTTCTACAGTCTGTTACAGTCGTCTATATCACCGTGGTAACACAATGACGTCATCACATAACAATTCCAAGTATTTGCCGGCACACGGCCGTTTCGTTGCCATGGTAACGTGTGGCGTTATATTTATAAATTCATAACAAAATAATGAAATAAATAGAATTAAGCTGAGAATTAAGCTTAAGATTAAAACATCGGTCAAAAATGAATGTATAAAAATGGTAAATCAAATTTTTATTTTTGGGGTGACCTTTTTTTGTTGCAGAAAGCTATTTGGGCCTTTTTTCATGATTTTAGGTAAAAGTTCATCGATTTATGATACAGGAAACATTTTATTTGAAAAAAAATTAAAAAGTCATATCCCTAATATATATATATATATATATATATATATATATATATATATATTTATATATATATTATATATATATATATATATATATATATATATATATATATATATATATATATATATATATATATATATATATATATACACGGAAAAAAACACAAAAAAACTAACAGTTCTATTTGTGTTAATAAGTCCCTGTGTAATAAGAAGTCCCTGTGTAATAAGTTCTCGACCGCGAGGTAATCCACTGTTATTCAGAGTGGTAGCCCTCTTACCAAATATAAATTATCAGATTGAGCAATTTGTAAATCATTGATGATAATGACTACACCATATTCAACTGACCAACTTGCAGCTCTAGCAGCCAACTGGCCAGGCCTTGGTCAAGGTAACCATTCAGCTGCTTCTCAAAAGCTTGATGCTACGATATCAAAACTAATAGCCACAGTCAGCATGCTTCTCACCCGCGTATCTGTTCTTGAAACTGAAAATATTACTCTAAAAGCAAATCTTTTTCAACAGCCAAAGTCAGCATCTCCGAGCTTGACCACAACTCTTAACTGGGCAAGCGCAGTCAAGCACGGTTCAAAAGCCAATAAAGCAATTATCACAGCAGTCAACGAAAATGCTAAAATTGTAGAAACAAAATCAAAAAGAGCTATAGTTGTCGGTCTTCCAAAATCCTTTGACAATAATCAGAGGCTAATTTCAGTTCAAAGTATGCTTAAAAAACTTAACTATAATGTTGCTTTTAAAGTTGTTGGGCATTTCACAAAAAAGATCAACAACACCACCAGTTTAACTACAATAGCACCTGAACCAAATGAATTGATCATCATTGAGTTTGACTCGAATGAGCACCGCAATGATCTCTTATCTAATGCAAAGCGACTTGCCTCAATAGATGAATTAAAATCTGTCTGCATTCGCCCAGACCGTACACCTCTCGAACAAGAAACATTCAACAACTTGAACAAAAAGCGTGCTACAGAAAATGCAGAACTATTGGCAAAAGATTTACTTGACAAACCCTTTCGATTTGTTATCCGCAGCGAAAAAATCAAATGCATTGACACATCCAAAACAGTCAACATCAATGGAAAAGAGAAGAATCCATTCCTCAAATGGAAATCAGCTGCTGAAGCCATTCAGTCGCTCTCAACATCTCACTAGTTCAACATTCTTTAACAAGGCCAGCTCTTCCATCAAATTATCTCATCTTTCGTGCTTCTACACCAATGCAACCTCCCTCAATCCAATAAAACTCATCGAACTGTCCTTACTTGCAGAAAACAATTCTTTTGACATTATTTTTATCACCGAGACATGGTTCAATGACCAATCAACTCCCTCTCTTCAGAACTACAACCTCTATCGTTCAGACCGTCGCAACCAAATCGGAGGAGGTGTAGCTATATACATAAATAGTAAAATCATCTCAAACAAAATAGAGGAATCCCTACTACACAAAGATTTTATTCCCTACTATTCAGAACAGTTATGGGTTGAACTAAAGCTTTTGAATGAAACTCTGCTCCTAGGCTGCATTTATAGACCTCCATCCTCCGGTATCGAAGCCTTCTCAGAGATTTCAAGTGCTATTTTCCATGCCAAAACTTTAATATCGACTAAAAAATACAACGGTATCATCATTGCTGGTGACTTCAATTTCCCAGAGATTACTTGGACTTCCAACTCAGTCTTTTCCTCTAGTAAAATTGGTCTCAGTTCTTCATTTGTCTCTCTTTTTCAAGATTGTCATCTTCACCAAATCGTCACTGTCCCTACTTTCAAACCTGCTAATTGCCCTATGACAAAGACTCTTGATCTCATCATATGTGACTCTTCATATCGTGCTAGCGAAATCAAAATCGGTCCTCCTCTCGGTTTGTCTGATCAATATCATTGCACTATCAACTGGCATTACAAACTGGCTTCCAGCATAAAATTATCACGTTTCAACAGCTCTAAATTTATATACAAGCATGGTAACTACGAAAAAATCAACAAAGAATTCAATAATGTTGACTGGTCATCTATTTTTAAAGACTTAAATGTAGAACAATGTTACCAACTTTGGCTCAACAAATACAATGAATGTTGTCTTCAATTTATCCCTCGTATGCCAAACAAACCATCCCCCAAAAAACAACCATGGATGACAAAAGAACTATTATCTCTTATTCGTCTTAAAAAATCGCTATGGGCTCGTAACGTCAGTTCAAAATGGAAAATCACATCACTGGTTGGGGAATATAGGGAAACTAGAAAGTTTGTTAAAAAATTAAGTCATTCTTCTCTGAAATCTTTCGAAATTGCCCTTGCCAATGATAAGCGTAATCCTAAAAGACTGTTTTCATACATAAATAGTAAACGCTCTGTAATAAATCAGATCTCATCTATGCGAGTCACCAGTTCCAGTGAGATCATTAGCTCTGACAAAATTACAATAGCCAACTCACTTAACAATCAATTTCAATCAGTTTTCAGCAAAGAGCCATCCAATGACAATCTTCCCCGTTTTGATCGTAGAACTAACACAATCCTCAATAGCATATCTTTTGATACTCTGGCCACTCTAATGGAACTCTCAGCACTAGATATATCTAAATCACTTGGTGTAGATAATGTCAGTCCTCACGTTTTACGCTTTTGTTCTACCTCAATGTCTTCTCCACTTACTCTCATCTTTCAAAAGTCATTTGACAATGGTGAAATTCCAAGCTCATGGTCCAAAGCAAATGTAACACCTTTATTTAAGAAGGGCTCCAGAATCGACCCATCAAACTATAGACCAATATCCCTCACCTCGATTCCGTGTAAAATAATGGAGAAATTAGTTAAGAAGGCAATCATGCAGCATTTAAAATCAAACAATCTTTTATCAGATAGTCAACACGGATTTTTAGAGAAAAAAGCATGCATTACAAATCTCCTTGAAACAATGGACTTCTTGACTGGAAATATAGCAAGAAAGCTACCAGTTGACGTCGTATTTCTGGATTTTGCTAAAGCTTTTGACAAAGTCCCACATCAACGAATGCTTTACAAATTAAAAATGTACGGAATCGAAGGCAATCTTCTCAATTGGATAAAAGCTTTTCTACTCAACAGGTCTCAACGAGTCATCCTTGGCGACACTCAATCGAATTGGTTACCTGTGACAAGTGGAGTTCCGCAAGGATCAGTCTTGGGTCCAATTTTATTTGTTATTTTCATCAATGATCTGCCAGATGTAATAAGCAAAGAAAACAGTTGTAAGATTTACGCTGATGACACTAAAATCCTAAGCATTGTCAACTCACTTGCTGCTCAACTTCAACTCCAATCAGATATTGACCAAATTGTCCAGTGGACTAAATCTTGGCTCATGGAGCTAAATGCAAAGAAATGTAAGGTCATGCACTTTGGCCAAAAAAAATTAACACCTTTCAAGTACTCAATAGAGGAATTAGGCCCTTGTTCAATAACGACTCGAACTACATTGGAAGCAACTACCTCTGAGCGTGACTTGGGAATTCAAATTACCAATGATCTTAAAGCAGGAACCCAATCCATCATTGCCTCATGTAAAGCAAATCAAATGCTAGGCATCCTAAAACACACTTTCCAATCTCGTGATGCTTCTTTATGGAAACAACTCTACTCCACCTACATCCGTCCTTCACTTGAGTTTGCAATTCCAGCTTGGAACCCTCATATGGCGAAGGATGAACGAACTATTGAATCAATACAGCGCAGAGCCACAAAAATACCAGACAAACTAAAAAAGTTAGACTACAAGTCCAGATGTTTACAACTTGGCTTATCTTCTCTTGTTGAACGTCGTAAACGTGGTGACCTCATCCAAAAATATAAAATTATTAATAACATCGACATAGTCAACTGGCACTTTCCTCTCATCACAATTCCACCAAGAGCAAATCACAGAGAAAGAATTCACCGTGAAAAGTACAGCAATAATTTAGCTCGTTTCCACTTTTTCAACAATCGCATTGCCAATGCATGGAATATGTTACCGGATAGAGTAATCGGTTCTCCAACTGTCAACAGTTTTAAAGCGAGCCTCGATAAGCTCTAATGTTACTACAGCTCGCAGCTATCCTTAGTGAAAGTTGCAATATGAGCTTCACAAAAACTAACTATAATCTGACATTCTATGATTTTTATTTTGTCAATTATTTTTACTTTTGTTGTGACAAATATATACTACTATATACTACTACTACTATATATATATATATATATATATATATATATATATATATATATATATATATATATATATATATATATATATATATATATATATATATGTATATATATATATATATACATATATATATTGGTTATATATCTACATATATATATATATATATATATATATATATATATATATATATGTATATATATATATATACATATATATATTGGTTATATATCTACATATATATATATATATATATATATATATATATATATATATATATATATATATATATATATATATATATATATATATATATATATATATATATATATATATATATATATATATATATATATGTAGATATATAACCAAAACAGAAAATATATAATATATCTAAGAAAACAGTAAAAAGAAAAGAATAATTAGACCATTTATTGTATCAGAAAATTATTTGTTGCTGTTGTTTAAAGAAATGCCTAAAATATATTCAAGTCGTTAAACTATTAGAGGTTTACATGAAAGTGTATGTAAAACCTGAATATTTAATATCTGTGTACAGTTATCTAACTGCTATATTCTATTTTATGATTAAATAATGCAATTTTTTAAATAAAAATCATTTTCTAAAAATAATCAATATGTAAAAATAAACTTATGTCAACTTACTGAAAGAAAAGAAAGACATACTAAATATAGTTTTTTTTTCTGGATCAAAGAGGCTACAAATTATTTTAAGTGATCCTCCTCCTACAAAATATTATTATTAAGCTCCTCCTCTTAAAAAAAAACTATTATTAAGTTCAAGATCTCTTCATCTCATAACGTTTTTATCTGAGTCAATTCCAATTCTTATTAATGTTTGGTAAGAAATTTGTAATGACTTTGTAATGACTTACAGAAATGCTTTCTGTAAGTCATTACAAAGTTGAGCAGCTATATTAATAAACAATTTACCAGTATTTAAATGTGTTTGGACTCCATGCTCTAGTTTCTTTTTCTTATAAACTCACCTGAACACTTTTTGAGCAGGTTGGGTATTAGTACCCGCTGCGCTGACTGCAGTTTATCAGTGAATCTGGTATTAGTACCCGATTTTGTTTTTTTATTTGAAAAACCTTAACCAAAATTTTAATGTCAGCTATAAGTAATGTTTTTTGTTTTAGAAAAATGTTTGGTTATTAAACTTACTTGTATATTTTATATTTAATTGTTATGTTTTAGTTATCATATTTCATTCATGGTGTTTGATATTTTATTTATTATAAATTATATTTCAGATATTATTATTTATATTTTTTTATAAAACTATTTAATAAACTATCTGCATATTTTGTTCAAAAAATTAAACTCTATTGATTAATTTATATTTATGTCTTATTATTTTTAAACTTTTTTAAACTAATAATCACTCACTAATACTTTTCTAAAGTATGTTATTTAAAAAAATCATTTCCCTTATGAAGAGACTTTTCACAAAATTGGCACATATGGCAAAATAAAGCTTTTTTTGCTTATGCGCAGTACAAACATGGCACTGTTGCGGGGTTTTTAATTTTATCCACCTGTAAAAATGTTGACTATTTTAATAATAATGCAATGGTATATATAATAAAAATGAAATTAAGTTTAAAGTAACTTATCGTAATGATATATATTAATATAGTATTACGTGTGATACGACAAATATTGGTCAGCGCAATCATCACCTTGTATATATTTGTTATAATCAACCACACATATTGGTCTAAAAATTTTTTCTTTTGTCACCCAATCAATATTGCGGCTTTCTCAATATTAGCTGAATGTATTGTCGAAATCATTCGGACTGGTCTTTTCGATTGCCAACATTGTAATAAAATGCATCGCCGGTGACGAAAGATTCCCCCTTTTTCAGTTTTGCTTTTCTTAAACAAAGAGGAAGGCCTCTGTTTGTGCAAATAGTGCCATATGTATAGAATCTATATTGTAAAAGTATTTCACAAGTGTCAAGACTATTATAATAGTTATGTCCATAATATATCCATATATATGTGGTGTCATAATTTCAAATCCATATATATGTGGTGCCATAATTTCAAATACGGCTGCAGAAGATTCACAATTGTTTGTTGTAATTAACTTCCTTCTCCACAGTATATGCGAAAGTTACAAATATAGTCGGTTGTAGCTTCACAAACCATTCTTATGAGAATTAAATGGGCGGATCTTTTTAAGGCGATCATTATCCTCTCCATCAGCATTGTTAGAAAAATGCTATGTATGCCATATTTGTCGAAATCAATCCCTGCTCATTACTTAAGCAAAAATTGGGGTTTGAATTGTTTTGTCCGTCGACCAATATCTGTCCCTCATATCTTTGCAGATTCTACCCATAAGTTGAAGTAGCTATTTGTTTCTGTCACCATATATTCAAATAAATTGTCCTCAGTAAAAAGCGAAACCACATCAACTTCACTCTCCGAATTATTTGGCATAACAAAAATTCCCCTTTTTCCTATGAATGGCTTGATTATAGGCACATTATCATTTTTTGACCAGTCCAGTACTTCATCATCACTTTCTTCAGAGTCGCTAGATGGTATTGACAAGACTCCTTCTATTTACTTGAAGCAATTCCTCGTCGTTTTTGCTACCTTACTTAGTCAGTAAACTAAGTAAGGTAACAAAAGTTATTGGCAAAGACATCACTATCACTATCCGAATCCATGGTACAATAAAATTTTGTAGAGAAATAAGCAAAGATTAACTTTTATTGTGATAAACTCACTGAATAACCAGCCAATGTAACAAATAAATATATTTACAAAAAATATCTGAGTATTTATACAATTAAACAAAATTAAAATAAATCAGACAAAAAATAAGATGAAACACACACAAAAAAAGCATGTAACCTTTGTCGAGTTAAAAATAAATAAAGAAAGGTTATTGAAAGGAATAAAATGAGTTGTAAAGTTCAATTATATTTTAATGCAGAGCAAAGAGTAGACGAATATACTATATAGGCTATAGGCCTGACACCAAACAACAGTCTAGAATTTGCCAAGAAACATTTGATAAATGCTGAACAACGCATATAAGATTATATTATATAGATTAGTTTATATTATATTTTCCTTAAACGCTAATACATGCATGCAACCGGCGCTAGAGTTATTTTCTTTCAATATTAAAAAATTACAAATCAGCTGATAGTAGTAGTTTTGCTTATAAGTTTTTTTTTTTTTTTTTTTTTCTTAACTATATCATAGGTCAAAATCAATAAAAAGGATTTTCTTACTTGTGGCTTTATTTTTTGTCAAAATCTCAGTGAGTTTTTTTATGTTTTTTTTTTTTTAAATTATACCCGCTACACAATATAGTTGCACTTATTTAAGTACCTGTTTAAAAATTGTTAAAACATTCGAAGTGACTTTTTCCTGAACTTTTTCAGAAGTATTAAATAACTTAAAAAGATTTCTACACGCATTCATTTCAGTACATTAATATTAAATTCCTCCCCCAATCACAAAAGCAAGTGTTACACATCCTAATCAAACTTACCGATTTCTTTGTTTTTTTCATATGTGGAAATCTGGATCAAGCCTTTGAACAAACTCTGCATTTTTCTCAATTTCTAGAGCTTACAAATCTAGATAATTGGGCAAATTGCTGTCGAGTTTTTATTATATTTAGTATGTCTTTACTTTCTTTTAATAAGTTTAAATACTTTTTGCATGTAGAACATATCCCTACATAAAGTAAGTTTATTTTTATATATTGGTTATTTTTAAAAAGTGATTTTTATTTTATAGTAACCAAACAAATATTAGGATTTGCAACATTCTATTATATCAATTTTTTTATTATATCAAATAGAGAAATGACTAAATAAAGTAAAAATATGGAAACCTTATTATTAGAACAATTTTCAACAAAGCATTACACAACAACTTTTTTATATATGGTTTCATTAACAATTCTATAGAAAATCTTGAGGTGATCAAAATTTAATAGCCTAAAATACTGGGTTAACTATAACATATTTTGAAGATGGTAATATTGACTTTTTATAAAGAAAACCTTTACTTAATAACTCTTACCCCCTCCCTTTTCATATTAAAATTTTCCAAAAGTTTGTAACCATTTTAGAAGCTTGAAAATCAAAAAACCTTTTGATTTTTAAGCTTCAAGGCACAGTATCCTGAAGAGTCACTGATAAAAATTCCATAAAAATATTTGGGGAACTTTGACCTAAAACCTAAAACCTCTTGTTTAGCAGTGTGTGAGCTGCACACTGCAGTAGGAGAAAAAGCTTCTATGTCTGTCCAAAGGAGATTATATTGGAGGTGCAGTTTTTGGCACCAAGTTGTAAAGCACTTAGCCTTGAGCCAGTAGTAAGAAGTGTGACGACAGAATGAATCAACAAATATTTTAAGTTTTAGAGCTAGCAGGGTCAGTGGTACTAGAGCCAATCCATTCAGTGTGATAATAAAGCCATTCAGTGTAATGATGCTTTAAATTCACCAATTGCAACAATATTAACTGATAGATAATGAAAAAGACTTGGTCAATTTAATCAGAAACAACTTTAAAAAGAGTGTTATCAGTTAAAGTTATCAAAAAAAGTGTTATCAAAAAAAGTTATGAAGTGAAGAGGTGCTAAGCAAAAGTTCATAAAAAATAGACAGAATTAAAACCTGGTTTTACCACAAAAAAGTGAATTGATACATAAATATATGTCAGACCAAGTATGTAAATATTGGAGTTTGTGAATTAAAAAGTAGTATGCATTATTAAATTAAAAAATAATATGTTTTAATATTAAGATTATAAGATGAAACAGTCCAATTTAAATTAGACAAAAAAAGCAAGTCGGTCGAGTGAATTTTTCAAAAGTAGGATTCATTGAAATATTATTCATGTTTGTAATTAATAGAGAACCTGACTCAATCACAGATAGTGTATGACACCCTAAGTATGTGTATGACACCCATAGTAATAACCTATGTGGCTGCCTCATTCTTCTTAATCATACCAAATTTGTAATGAAGGGCTTCTTATTTGGTCTTAACATTGCACATCAAAAGCGGATCTTCCATGCACAATTTGGAAGTGTTAAAACTCTGATGTTTTACAGCTATTGATGGAATCAGCCTCTCTGAGAGCTGATTCCATCAATAGCTGTAAAAGAGCTGATTCCATCACAGAGTTTAAAAGCTTTGCTACCAGCAAGTTTCAAAACCAATAAACTGAGTTTAATAGCTGTACCCTCATTAGGAGGTAACAAAAAGATTTGTATAGACGTTCCAGGAAGGCACGAGCAAAAATCTATGAGCCAAGAAGATTAAGAATACAAATCTACTTCAATAAAGGCTATATTAATTAAACAAACGTTGAAAAATAGATTTAAGTTTCAAAAGATCTCCTTTAAAAATGGGCTCTTTCAAGGTTGTTAAGTGATTTATAACATAAGGTTGTTAAGTGATTTATAACATAAACTTGTTGAGTGATTTATAAAATAAGATTGTTAAGTGATTTATAACATAAGATTGTTGAGTGATTTATAACATAAAATTGTTAAGTGATTTATAACATAAGATTGTTGAGTAATTTATAACATAAGATAGTTGAGTGATTTATAACATAAGATTGTTAAGTGATTTATAACATAAGATTGTTAAGTGATTTATAACATAAGATTGTTAAGTGATTTATAACATAAGATTGTTGAGTGATTTATAACATAAGATTGTTGAGTGATTTATAACATAAAATTGTTGAGTGATTTATAACATAAGATTGTTAAGTGATTCATAACATAAGATTGTTAAGTGATTTATAACATCGGAATTGTTAAGTGATTTATAACATAAAGTTGTTGAGTGATTTATAATATAAAGTTGTTGAGTGATTTATAACATAAAATTGTTGAGTGATTTATAACATAAGATTGTTAAGTGATATATAACATAAGTTGTTAAGTGATTTATAACATAAGATTGTTAAGTGATTTATAACATCAGAATTGTTAAGTGATTTATAAAATAAGATTGTTAAGTAATTTATAACATAAGATTGTTGAGTGATTTATAACATAAAATTGTTAAGTGATTTATAACATAAGATTGTTGAGTAATTTATAACATAAGATAGTTGAGTGATTTATAACATAAGATTGTTAAGTGATTTATAACATAAGATTGTTGAGTGATTTATAACAAAAGGTTGTTAAGTGATTTATAACATAAGATTGTTAAGTGTATGCATATGACTTTAAATATTTAAAAGTACCATTAAAAAGTTGTCAGTAGTCAGTGGTGTACACTGGAATTTTAGATGTTTGAGTTTTGACACTTACAGGCGTTGTGCAAACTCCAAACTTTTTTATGTTTTTGCTTATATCAAAAAAGAATGTTTTGCAAAGAATTGGGGTAATTGGAGCTTGGGAACAAAAAAACCCTAATTTTTGGGCCCACCCAGCCCTTAATGTGGGAGCAACGAGTTTATAAAATATTTTCTCTACTATTTTTATCTAAATTTATATTCATCAACAAACTTCAAATTTCATGCAATAATCTCTTATTTTTCAAAAACTATGACCATATAAAGTTTTAACCTTCCTCAATTTGAGGGGGCTGTAAACTTTGCAAGGTCATAAAAAGTGAACACTAAAAGGTTTTTGCTTGAAATTTGAAACTTGTTGATGAATATAAATTTAAATAAAAATAGTAAAGAAAATATTTTATAAATTCATTGCTTCCACATTAAGGACTGGGTGGGCCCAAAAATTAAAGTTCTTTTGTTCCCAAGCTCCAATTACCCCAATTCTTTGCAAAACATTCTTTTTTGATATAAGCATAAACATACAAAAGTTTATAGTTTGCACAATGCCTGTAAGTGTCAAAACTCAAATATCTAAAAATCCAGTGTACACCACTGGTAGTTGAGAAGTTTCGTTACTGAAAACTGTTTAAGCCTTGTATTTATGATTATTTTACACTTTATTTTAAGTTTTTAGTTTTTTTAGTTGAAGATTTTTTTTTTCTAGAATCATTATCTTGCATAGTTCAAGCTCTTGATATTAATCCAAGGAATGCATTGTATTGGATATATTTGTATGAACTGTTAGAGTGCATTAAAATTCATTTGAATATAGAGAGAATATGTGTAAACAGTGAGGAATTTATTATTACAGATCAACTTTTTCAAGATGTTGTACAGTTTGCCAAGTAGAGATTTTTTTAAATAGTTTTTTAGAGTAAGATAAAATTGTATTTATCTACTATATGGTATTTATGTAATAAATTATTAATCAATTTTTGTTACATTAGTTTATATAGCGTTTACAGAAAGAAAAGAAAAAACAAAGAATGTTTAAAAAAAGATTACTGCCCCATGCCAAACCCTCAGTTAATGTAGTTGCATTATGTTGCTGCAGCAAGCTATAAGATATTCGATGTATGTACTGAAGCCCTCGGCAGCAGGCTATTTCGGAATGATGTCAGAGTGCAATGCTTTATTAAGACATGGTTATTACAAAAAAAAAAAAAAAGTAAAAAAATTAAATAAGAGTGCCAATTAAAATGCAAATGTTTTTAATTAGATTAGACTAACTGATTGATTTCTTAAATCAATTGTTTTATGCAAGGACCTGTTCAAACTGACAACATATGGTAAGAATGACAATAAAAGATATGAGCAATGTTGCTATTAAGGAAGTAACATTTTTGGCAACATTCCAAAAGAAAAAAATAATGAAAGAGAAAAAAATTATGCGAGGAGCAAAGATTTTCAGTGGTGTTTTTTCAGTTTTTTAGTCCAATAATATGGTAAGCCACTGTATGTATTTATAAATATAATGTAAACCTAGTTTCCCGGCAAATGAGTAAATTCTTACAAATATAAATAATACATCAAGTAGGTGAACTTTGCAAGAGATAAGACTCAACAGAAGAAAAGTTACTTCAAAGACCACAAATATAAGTGAATGATATATTTAGAGAACTTGGTGATGACAATATTTTTTTATAGTTTTTGATACTTTAGTAATTTTTTAAATTGATTAAGAAACTTGACTCAAAGCACAGATAGTGCTCAGTACACTAAATAGTAGTCCAAGCAATTGCCTCATAACTATTAATAAACTCAAGCAATAACAAAGGGCTCAAAATGCGGCCTCTACAATGCACACCTAAAGTTCGAACAGGGACACCATCCATGAGCAACATGGTATTGTTAGGACTTAATATTTTACAGCTGTTGATGGAATTATCCTTTCTGAGAGCTAACACAGAGTTTGGGAAACCAGACTACCAGCTGGCCTTTGAACCATAAAACCATATAAACCATAAAGAGATTTAGAGCTGTACCCTCATTAGCTGATAATAGAATGGGTTGCCTAGTCATTAGTCATTTACCATCCTAAATTGGAAATAATGTATTATAAATACATCTATGCCTGTCTGATAGATGAAGAAGGTATACGAAGCTGGTCAACAGATAGAATCTGTTTATCCCTTAAGTCTTTGCGTAGGAGGCTTTGTACAAGACAGTAGCTGGATGCATTTAATGTCAATACATTTATGTATATTAGGGTGGTTCAAAAATAGGTCATGTCAAAAATTTGAAAAGAGCCCTTGCTTATGATCTGCCTTGACCCCAAAATAGTACTTAAAATTTTTTACAAAAATTTTTTTGATCATCGGAAAGGTCCCCACAAAGGGCAAAAGGATCAATTTTTGCCCCATTTTAATGAAAACTTTACCCCGCTTGTGGGACCCTTAAACTTCAACCATTAAAAAAAAAAAACTATCCAATAACATGGTAATGAGTTATACAACTTATGTTTAAGGGGCTCTTTTCAAAAATAAACATCCAAAGAATTTCATTTTTTCAGCAAAAAGCGGGTTTTTAGTGGGTATTTTCAAAATATCTTACATTTCAATTTTTTTGTATAATTTAATATTTGAAAACATAACTTTTTTTGCTGAACAATTTTTGTTTTGAATAAAGAATAAAAAAGATTTTAAATAAAATAAAAAATAAATATTTCATTTTCAAAATTAAAATATAATCTTATTATTTCATCTAATATACTTATATGTAAACATTTAATTTTAGACTAACATAAAATATTAATAATTTATATGATGCCACCCAAAAAGAAAATTGAAAGAGTTGATGATACTTTTTTAGTGGGAAAAAGAAATTGTACTATTCCTAACAATAAATTTGCAACTACACAAGAAATTCTTCAATACTTCAACTTTCTGAGAAAATCTAAACCTGAAGTTAAACTGAGTTTTATTGTAGGATGTCCAAACAAAAGTGGATCATTCTCACCAAATTGTCCTACCAGTCAGTTACATTGCTGCATAATATCTAAACTTGTAGCTCCATGGACACGTGGTGGATTTGAAGTAATTACAACTCAGAAGCTAATGTAATGATAGATCAAACTGTATAACCTTATCAAAACACTAAAATATATTTTTAAGTTTTTATAAGCATTTAATAATAATAATTTCATTTTATAGGATCAAGGTCACAAAAATGGTGAAAGACTGGATGAAGCTGAAAAGCCTAAGCAAAAGAAACAACGCTGCTGAAGTTAAAAAAAGAAAGAACTTTAAAGAAAATATGAAAAAGGTTTTCTGGATTGGAGAAAACCCACTAAATATGATTGAAAAAATAAGAAAAGATAGGTTGAGAAACCAAAATGACAAAGAGGAAGACATAGCTTTTCTTAAAGACCAATTAGAGGAAAGGAAAGGAAAGTTAGGGGGATTGGATAAGAGATTTCAATATTCATTAAAAAGAAAGTATAAATCTAAATGGAGTTATAATAAATTAAACAATGTATCAGATACTGATTCTGAAAATTCATTAAGTTCTTTTAATACCAATAAAAGCAAATTAAGTGATAGTGAATTTGAAATTGAGTCATATATTGATCCTACAAATTCTGTCAACATACCAAAGGATATCTTGCACCGTACTGCTCACACAGCAGTTGGAGAGGGTTTAACTCCACATCCACATACAGCAATTCTTAGCAGTTTTATTGTCAATTCTGGAGGATGCATGTCTGAGTTTGTATGCTCTAAATCTTCATCATACAGAGCAGCAGAGAATGCTGTGGTAATGGGTGCAAATGAAATCAGAGACCATATAAAAAGCATTTCTAAATCTTCAAATTCTCTGATAACAATTCATTTTGATGGAAAAATTGTGAAAGAACTTACTGAAGGAAAACAGTTTTCAAAAGATAGGTTAGCTGTTCTTGCTAGGATTAAAGGACAAACCGAGTTACTTGGAATTCCAGTAATCGACTCAGGTTCTGGAGAACACCAAAAAGAAGCTATAGAAGAACTTATTTCTAACTTTGGATTAGAGGATAAAGTTCAGTGTCTTTGCTTTGATACCACTAGCGCCAACACAGGTAAAGCAAAAGGAGCTTGTAGCAGAATCATTGTGCACTTACAGCGCCCTATGTTATTA
Source organism: Hydra vulgaris (assembly GCF_038396675.1). Lineage (NCBI taxonomy): Eukaryota > Metazoa > Cnidaria > Hydrozoa > Anthoathecata > Hydridae > Hydra > Hydra vulgaris. The sequence continues at coordinate 77,949,857 of NC_088931.1, forward strand.
ACTGCATGTCGACACCATATTGTTGAGCGTCATGTTACCCATTTTTGGGAGCTTTATCCAAGTAGTCATACTTCAGGACCAGAAAACAAATTATTTAAACTTCTGAAGAACCATTGGAATGATCTAGATACTGAAAATCAAGATTTAAAAAGATTATCAACTCCTGTTGATTCCTGGATTAATGAACAAAGGCTGAGTGCTATTCAATTTTGCAGATATATAATTAGCACTAAAGTTTTTAAGAAGGTGAGTAATAATAGCTTTATAAATTAATTTAAAATCTAATTATCTCTTCTTACTTCCAAAAAATAGTATAGTAAAGTAGTACTTCGCATATAATTTTCCAGTTACAAATTTGTAGTAAGTAATTTAAGTTATTATAACTTAGGAAAAAAAATTTGTTTAGAATGGAAAGTTTCGTAAAGATTATCAAGAATTGGCTGAACTTACATTGATGGTACTGTCACACACTGACAGGTTTAAACTTCACAATCCTGGAGCTGTTCATCATGCCAGATTCATGGGTAAAAGTTTATTTTACCTAAAACTGTTTCTACTTATGGAAAAAATCCCTGAAATCAATGAAGAGAGCAAGGATGAAATCACTGAAATGACAAAGTTTCTTTCCATTTTTTACACTGAATGGTTTCTTAGAGCGGAGCTAAGTTCAACTGCTCCAACGCAGGTACACGGTCTGAATAATTGTTTTAAAATAAAGATATAATTTTGAATAAATACAAAAAGTAGGTATATTATTTATTTTTAAATTAAACATTGAAAAATCTAACCCTTAACTATTAGGATATGAAATCATACTGGCAGATGAAAAGGTTTGAGGAATTGAATAAAGCTGGAGCTCAAGCTGTTTCTGAATTCATTATGCGACATACTTGGTACCTTGACCCATATTTAGTCATTATAGCAATTGCAGATCAGAAATGTAAAGAATGTAGCAACATGGCTAAGAGACTATTTGGTCTAAAACGACCCTCTATAGAGGAGTATTCCTTAGAAAGACAGGTGTTGGATAAAGATATTCTGAAGAACTTAAACTTTTCACAGGATGAGCCTCCCAGTTTAGTTCCACTAGTTACAGAGAAGTCCTGGCTTATATTTGACATGCTTGGTCATGGAAAAGCTGAGGTTCAATGGATGAAGCTTCCTGCAGAGTATTGGATTTTAAATGATTTCTATCAAGAATTTGAAACAGCCATCATGAATCTTGATGTTGTGAATGATTGTTCAGAAAGAACAGTCAAATTAGTTCAACAACTTGTTAATAAAGCACATTCAGAAGAGAAAAGGCAAGATACGTTTCTTTTTACTCATGTGTACAAGCAAAATCGAAATGGTAGAAAAAAGTCGGATCATGCCAAAGCTGCACTCAATAGTATTATTTAATATCTACTTTTTGAAACACTTGTAAATGTTTGGTTTTTGTTTTGTATTGGTAAAGTTTTTTTTTATTGTATTCAAACAAATACTTATTTTTTTTAAAAAAACATTTTATGTTTTGATGATTTTTAATGTTTTATAATTCTTCTGAAAGTTACTTAAAAAACTATTTATGAAAAGAGCCCCTTAAACTTAAGTTGTATAACTCATTACCATGTTATTGGATAATTTTTTTTCAAAATTGGTTAAAATTTAAGGGTCCCACAAGCGGGGTAAAGTTTTTCTTAAAACGGGGCAAAAATTGACCCTTTTGCCCTTTGTGGGGACCTTTCCGATGATCAAAAAAATTTTTGTAAAAAATTTTAAGTACTATTTTGGGGTCAAGGCAGATCATAAGCTAGGGCTCTTTTCAAATTTTTGACATGACCTATTTTTGAACCACCCTAATGTATATATATGTATATATATATATTTATGTATGTATATATATATATATATATATTTATATATGTATACATGTGTATATATATATATGTATATATGTGTATATATATATATATATATATATATATATATATATATATATATATATATATATATATATATACAAAACAGTAGCTGGATGCATTTATTGTCAATATGTATATGTATATATATATATATGTATATATATATATATACATGTATATATATATATATATATATATGTATATATATATATAAATATATATATATATATATATATATATATATATATATATATATGTATATATATATATATATATATATATATATATATATATATATATATATATATATATATATATATATATATACAGGCCTGGTGCTAGACATTCTGAAGATAAAAAATTTACTGCACTACATTAAACATAGTGTCTTAAAAATTTCAACATAGCATCTATGTAAAAGAAGACATTACTGACAATCAAAGAAAATCTTGCTCTTGAAGATTTGGAAAAAGTTTAAACTAAAAAGAATGTAGCTGAAAAGTTTTGTATTCCTCTAAAAACTTTAACTTACTAGATTAAGCATAAAGAAAACATATTCAGTAAGTATAAATCTGTTCAATTTGGGACAAAGAAACAAAAGTTATGTTTTGAAAAGCATGGCTCTGTTGATAAAGCTGTATATAAATGGTTTATGAACTCACGTGAATAAAATGTACCAAATAATGGACAGGTCATTAGTGAGAAAGATTAAAGTTTTGCAAAAGAATTCAACATAAGAGCTTCAGAAAGGCTTCAGAAGGATGGCTAGATCAGTGGGAAAATAGAGGTAAAGTCCCAAAAAAAATCCTGATGGACTCTAAAATCTTTACTAATTATGTAAAAAGTCTTGATGCAAAGTTCAATGCTGAGGTTAGGAAAGTTGATCTAATCATAGATTATTGTACAGCTAATCTTGACAACCTCATAGCAATAGAATTAGTATTTTTACCATCCAACACAGCCTCCAGAACTCAACCAATTTACCAATCATTAGAGCATTGAAGGCTTTTTATTGCACAAATGTTGTGAGGTGTCAAATATATATCCATGCTGGTAAAATGCCCCCAAAGATCGACGTTCATGAAGCTATGAGCATTTTTGTCAGGTTATGAAACTCTTTATTAGCAAACACTGTAAAGAATTGTTTTAAAAAGCAGGCATCTCACAGGAAATACAGATTGAAAAGCTAAATGGTGAAGCTGATCCATTCAAATTTGTTTATTAGATGAAGAATTAGCTGTTGACAATTACATAAATTTAATAGGTGTATGCATATGAAACCGCTGTTTTTTCTTTGAATTAGAACGTTTGTTTTGGAGATGTTTTATTTATATTTCTTTGAATGTAATTTCCATTATTTTCTACTACTTTTTGCCAATTTTTTGGTAACTTATGAATTCCATCCCAATAGAATTTCTCAGGTTTAGAAGCTATCCAATCATCGAGCCATTTTTTGACCTCTTCATAATTCGAGAAGTGCTGATCTGCCAAGCCATGTGACATTGATCGGAATAAATAGTAATCTGATGGAGCAAGGTCTGGTGAATACGGCGGGTGGCATAAGACTTCCCATCCGATAGTTTTCAACGCTGTTTGAACAACTTTACAAACATGAGGACGAGCATTGTCATGTTGAAGAATTATTTTATCGTGTCTCTCAGCATATTCGGGTCGTTTTTCTTCTAATGCTTTTCTTAAACGGAATAATTGGAGTCTGTAAAGTGGCCCATCAGTTGTTTCTTTAGGTTTTAGCAACTCATAGTATACCACACCAATCTGATCCCACCAAATAGACAGCAAAGCCTTATTTCCATGAATATTCCTCTTTGGTGTTGATTTTACAGGTGCGCCTGGGTCAACATAATGTGTTGTGCGGACTGGATTGTCAAAATAAATCCATTTTTCATCTCCAGTCACTATTCGATGCAAAAAAGACTTTCTTTCAAAACGATTCAATAACATTTCGCATGTCACTAAACGCCTTTCAATATCACGTTCTTTCAATTCATGTGGAACCCATTTTCCTTCCTTTCTTATTTTACCGAGAGCTTGTAAACGTCTTGAAATTGTTGCCTGATCAACATTCAACTCTTCTGCTAATTGTTCTTGGGATTGAGCATCGTCTTCGTCCAATAAACTTTGCAATTCTGAATCTTCAAATTTTTTTGGAGGTTTACCACGTTCCTTGTTGTCAAGATCGAAATAGCCACTTTTAAATCTTCTAAACCAATCTCTGCAAGTTGTTTCAGATAAAGCATGGTCAGAATAAGCTTCTACAAGCAAACGATGACTTTCTGCAGCAGTTTTCTTTAAAATAAAATAGTGAAGTAATACTTCCCGCAAATGCATATTTGAAGGCACAAAGTTGTTCATTTTGAAAGATGTATAAAATTATCTAGATATGAATAAAATCAAATTAAAAACTATGATATTTAAAGCAAATTGAACGTAGTTTCACACACATAATCATCCATACATTAATTTTGTCTTAAAAAGAAAATTAACTTGTCTTATTTTAAACAGCGGTTTCATATGCATACACCTATTAGATTTTGAAATCTGTACAAGTAAAACAATTGTTATCACAGATCGAGAAATTATGGATACCATTTTAATCAATGACTGAACTGAAGTAGAAGAGGATATAAACGAAGTGTTAATCAACAATTTCCGTACTGAAAAGCCAAAATTTGAGATTGCACATGCAACTTGGTCTCTTTTTAACAATAATGGTGTTGAAATCCGACTATCACTTAGCTTTATATCGAAGATGTTTGATACACTCTTTAAAAAATTTAAAAGTATTTAAAAATTTTTTAAAAAATTGTAATAAATTTGTTATTTTAAAAATAAAAAACTTGACGACTTTTTCAAAAATTTGTAAATAATTTTTTTTTTCACTAGTAAAAGACTTAAGCAGCATCTTATTCCATTTTTCTTCCTTTTTACTATCTATTTTTTTTTAAAATCAAAATGTTATTCCATGGTGCTTCCTAAGGCGGTTAGGACTTCTTAGGGCATCTTAAATAAAAATTAAAAAAAAAGAAATTGATTGTAACTTGAAATAAGTCACTTTAAAGTGGATTTTGAGTTATTTAAAACTTTGGTTATTCAAAGTAAATTCTTATTCCCTAGAAGTTTGAATAACAATGCAATAGATAAATTCGTGTAGAATTCATTCAAATCGTTTGTATACAAATATTTTAAAGCCTTTTTAGAATCTAAATTTTCAGATAAACAAGAAGAAAGAAACATTGATTCAAAACTTAGTTCCTTGTCGGAAATATTTTTTCTTTTTTCTATTTTCTGCTAATTGACTTTGCAATGCAATCCAATAAGATTTTAAAATCTCTGTCGCAACTGTTGAGAGCTTTTTGTTATTGAATAAAAAGCTAAAAGGTGCAATACCAGAATTAAAAATCTTTTTTGCAATAATAGCGCATTCAAATACTTTATTGAAAACCTCCTCTTTGTATTTTTCTTTTAGAAATAATTGTTTTTTCAAGTTTTGCTCAGGTTCGTCCGAAAATCTCTTACTTTTTCTTACTCTTGAAACAGATTTTGTTGCAAAACTTACTTTTACTATTAAAAGTAAGTTTTGCAACAAGCAAGTTCATATGCATGATTTGTTCTTATTTAATTAAAATATTTTTAAAATTGTACACTAACGTACATTAACATACATTTTTGAGTTATTATAGTTTTTATTATAAACTAATGTTTACTTATTCTTACATATAATTATTCTTATAATCTTATATATTTTTGTATTCTCAGGAAAAAAATAAGTATACAATTAAAATTTGGTGCCTTCGAAGCTTTTGCACCTGGGTAAAAATTACCAATTTTACCCACTCCTCCGGGCCTGTATTTATAACTATTTATTTATTTAAAAAACAGCTTCTAACATTATTAACATTGGTATATGCTTCATTAATAATGCATTAAGTTTTGTTTTTCATACTGAAAATAAATACATCCAAGTCTCATATTAGATAATATGTGTGCAAGTTAGCTTCATTTTTTCTCTGTTTAAAAAAATAGTAATTACCTAAACAAACTTTGTCTACAAAAAGTTTATTGGCAATGTTGTGTTACAAGTGAAAAAATGCTTTATAAAAGTTTTTTTTAGCATAATCATAATGAATATTCTTATAGATTATTTAAGTTAATTTTTTTTTAACAATAATTATAATTATCTGGTTGTTGTGCTGAACAACTGAATGCTACTTTTTTATAATTTCATTTGTCCTTTTAGACAACTATTTATCTTGTACTACTGGTAATCTACAAGTAAATAAAAATGACTAATTTACTATAGAGTTGTTTAGTCATTGTCATTCAGCCAGTCATTGTGTGTATTTTTCTTTTTTTAGGTTTTCTTTGAGTGACATCTATGAAAAATTAGAAATACCACCCCATATTCAAAGTATATTGCAAAAGGTAAAAATAAGTTTTTATGCATATTTAATTTTTTTTTTTGTTTTTAAACCATTTTGATTAAAGTGGAAAATGATTAAAAAAATGTTGAGAACTGGTAAAACGCAGAAAGTTGGAAAAATTAAAAAAAAATCTTGATAACTGGTGAATGAAACTGGTGAGGTGAAAAGTGATTAAGAAAATGTTGATGAAATGTGATAAATAAAAAACTGATAAGGTAGTTATAAGATAAAGATTTATACAGTTTGTTTTAATTTAAGAATCTCTTTGAGTAAGAAATAGATATTTCTTATTAATAAATTTTAAATAGAAGGTTACGAAAATCAAAGAAATATAAAAAATAAACTGGCAATATCAGCAAAAATTTCAAATCATATCTTCTTAAAAAAGTATAAAAAATCTTTTAATTTATTCACAGTATTCAAAATAAATCTGTTTTACTTTTCATTGCACCTTTAACATTAATCTTTTTTGTGCAAGAAATCTCTGTGTAATGGGGTGACAAATAAAAAGTAAAATTTCAGGACCAGATGTAGTCCACTGATTTAAAGTGGTAGCCACATTAAAAGTATAGGCTTCTACAAAAATGATGTTATTGAAACTTGAGTTATTGAAAATAGATAAATTGGCCAAATGTTTGATTATCAAGAAGCAAACATAGAACTTTAAAAGGTTTTTATTTATCAGACCTTGTTAAGAAGCGTTACGCTGTTTGCATTTTTTTATTTTTTCATTTTAGATTATTCACCTCCCCAAGGCCCGAGGGGGGCCACTACAGTCGAGGAGGCTACTCATTTTTTTTTTGTGCTTTTTTATTTTTTTTAGTTGTTATTTGTGGTGCAACCCTCTCTCAACTCTTTAACTCCGAAACACGAACCTTGCCGAGCAAGGCCACTGCGCGGAGAAACTAAGTTGAGCGCGGTACTTCCAGGGACGTGGTGGGAGTCGAACTCCGAACTTCTCGCTTACAAAGCGAGCGCTCTTACCACTACACCACTACCGCATACTTATGTACAAAATGGCGATTACCACGTTAATCCATTTCCGTTAAGTCAAAACTCTTATAAGTTGTATTTATATTTAAATTTATATTAATATTAGCAGCATTTAATTAGTTGTAATTAATTGTTCTAATAATCGTTTTATTTATTTTAAAGGAAAAATAATCTTTTTCAAATACTGAATTTTGATTTCATAAGTAATACTTGTTATATTGTTTAAAAGGTTATTAATGTGGTTTAAAATGAAATTTAATTACAATGTGATACTTTAAAATGCGATAATGATACAATTTAAAGATGTTTTTAATGATTTAAATATGTAAACTTTGTTGAGTTACATTAAGTTGCATTATGCTTTTCTGTTATTCAACGAAATCTTGTCACAATCTTGTAAATCAGGCCATTTATGGTATATGGTTTGTTGCATTGTTGTTAAGAACTTTCAATGCCATATTGGCTTTCGTGGTGTGTTAGCTCCAAAAAGCCTATGCAAGATTTTTTCTTTAATTTTGCATGGATTTTTTTATAGAAGAAATAAGAAAATTCTTTGTCTTGAACTAAATACTAAAAGTTATATATATATATATATATATATATATATATATATATATATATATATATATATATATATATATATATATATATATATATATATATATATATATATATATATATATATATATAATATAGATAGTTTGAATATAGGAAGGTTACAATAGACAATATTGTACATTATAATCAGCACCATAACATGCCAAAATCGTGCACAGACCAAGAAATGACCAAAATCATAAAAAATTTACTTTAAAATTACTAACCTTACAACATAAACCACACACCAAATTTAATTATATAAATAAAGCATAATTAGAGAACAGAATTAAAAATATTTTTAGATACTTTAGGTGAATTATTTAGATGCAACTTTTCCTTTGATGAAAATTCATCATTGACAGTGTCAAGGTTAAGGTGGTTGGCTAGTGGAAATTAAATTGAAATGATTACCAAACTTGTTAGTCTCTCTAGACCCATGGTAGGTCACAGTTTTTAATTATCTTTATTTTATTGCTAAAGCGTCTTTAATGCAGAAGCACGTGGTGGTAAGAAAAATTCAAATATATACGCTTCTGTCAATGAGTATGTGTGTACAAACTCAACTGATTGTTCAATAATAGAACTTCCATACAGAAATTCAGTCTACTTAAACTAGATTTATTGCTTCAAAGTGAAAATAATTTGAACTTTGCCAAAAAATGTCGCCGTGATTGCAGAGACTTCAGCAGCATACACTCTCAACCAGATCGAGAGTAAGAGCTGGACAGGGTGCAAATTTTGTTAAGGAAATAAGTTTGTTGAATTGAGCTTGCACACTTTTTATTTTCCCACTATATTTTCTCCTTTGTCATAACATCTTCTGCAATTTATGTCTAAAGTGTAACATTTTAATTTTTATGGTTACCTGTATAGTAAGATCCAATAATTTTTTATAACTTTTGGTAAAGTCAAATTATTGAATTTTTCTTTAATTGAGCATTCTTTGTCATAGATTTGAGCATACCTGATAATTTTGAGTCATTATCACATTAAGGCTAAAGTTATAGAGAATGAAGAATTTCTTCTTCTGTAATTTGTGTCAGCTTTTACTAATCCTCTAAATGCTGAAACCGAAATGAAATGTTTCTTCAAAAGCAGAAAGTTGCATCCTTGTGGTCAGATTTCTCAATTGAAACTGAACAAAATGGCCTATTCTAGATGTGACATTTAACTCTAGATGTGACATTTAACTCTAGATGTGACGTTTAACTCTAGATGTGACATTTAACTCTAGATGTGACGTTTAACTCTTGATGTGACGTTTAACTCTAGATGTGACATTTAACTCTAGATGTGACATTTAACTCTAGATGTGACATTTAACTCTAGATGTGACATTTAACTCTAGATGTGACATTTAACTCTAGATGTGACATTTAACTCTAGATGTGACATTTAACTCTAGATGTGGCATTTAACTCTAGATGTGGCATTAAACTCTAGATGTGGCATTAAACTCTAGATGTGGCATTTAACTCTAGATGTGACATTTAACTCTAGATGTGACATTTAACTCTAGATGTGACATTTAACTCCTGATGTGACATTTAACTCTAGATGTGACATTGAACTCTAGATGTGACATTTAACTCTAGATGTGGCATTTAACTCTAGATGTGGCATTAAACTCTAGATGTGGCATTAAACTCTAGATGTGACATTTAACTCTAGATGTGACATTTAACTCTAGATGTGACATTTAACTCTAGATGTGACATTTAACTCCTGATGTGACATTTAACTCTAGATGTGACATTGAACTCTAGATGTGACATTTAACTCTAGATGTGGCATTTAACTCTAGATGTGGCATTAAACTCTAGATGTGGCATTAAACTCTAGATGTGACATTTAACTCTAGATGTGGCATTTAACTCTAGATGTGGCATTTAACTCTAGATGTGACATTTAACTCTAGATGTGGCATTTAACTCTAGATGTGGCATTTAACTCTAGATGTGACATTTAACTCTAGATGTGACATTTAACTCTAGATGTGACATTTAACTCTAGATGTGACATTTAACTCTAGATGTGACATTTAACTCTAGATGTGACATTTAACTCCTGATGTGACATTTAACTCTAGATGTGACATTTAACTCTAGATGTGGCATTTAACTCTAGATGTGGCATTTAACTCTAGATGTGGCATTTAACTCTAGATGTGACATTTAACTCAAGATGTGGCATTTAGAAACAAATCACAAGATATTTATCACAGCGTTTAAAAAACTCATATTTCGAGAAAAAGAGCAATGATAAAAGTATATATAAAAGAATCTTAGAGCGAACACAATAAAACTTCAGCATTATTGAAAATACAGGAAAAAGAAACACCTAAAAACTCAAACACTTGACAAGTTTGGTCAAACACTTGACAAGTTTGGTCAAACACTTGACAAGTTTGGTCAAACACTTGACAAGTTTGGTCAAACACTTGACAAGTTTGGTCAAACACTTGACAAGTTTGGTCAAACACTTGACAAGTGTTTGACCAAACTTGTCAAGTGTTTGACCAGTACACTTGACAAGTTCTTGACCAAAAAAATAACTAAAATAAAAGTAAAAATAAAAAATTTAAGTAAAAATTAAAGTTTAAAGTAAAACTTTAAAATTAAAACCATTTAATACAACTATATAAAATGAAAAGTTTAAATTTAATAATAGATAACGAAAAGTCATCTAAAACACTTCTGGTTCTTTCATTTTCATTTTTTGTATTAGTAAAATCTTTTTACTGTGTACGAAGTTGTTCTATAGAATCAACTATTTGTTATATAAAGTTAAGCAACTTCTTTTCCATTATAGTTATTCTTTCTCTGTCAGTCTTGGTACAGTAGGATTAGCAAGTTTGCTTGCTGTTTTATTTAAATATTTAAATATGTCCAGTATACCAGAAATACCATTATTGAATAAAATTATCCTGATGCATCACTTCTTTCTAAAGTAACAGGTTATAACTAAAAAACGATAATGACTTTAAAGACAAAGTTATGTAACATACTTGCAATCTTAACTAGTTTTTAGTATTTTCAATTCTCTACAAAACTTGTTTTATTTTAGATTAAAATAATTTATTGTTACAGAGAAAAATGAAAGAAAAACAAGAAGCCCGTCAAGAACGTTTGTACAGCTTTTGTTTGAAAAATCAATATAAAGGGAAAAAGTTTACAGTTGATCACTTTCTTGCTGAAAAATTCTTTTTAAAACCATCTATACCATTAATCCACACACTAGAAATGGACACCATAGTGTCCATGGAATTGATAGGATTGCTAAAATAATGACAAAAAGGAAAATTGAAAGACTTAAAACAATGTTTGATCACAAACGCAGCATATCGCAAACACAATCAGCTCGGAAGTTTAAGTGCATTGAAGTATATATCAACAAAATATTAAAAACAAAGTCCTTATTCAGGCCAAAGAAGAAGAAGAAAATTCCATTAAAAATTGTGACCAAATAGAGACAGCTTGAACCAAGTTTGGTCGACTGTATCGAATTTCTGCTAATAAATTGTTAATCCTTGATGATGAGTGTACTTCACATTTAACCACTCTTCGATTAATGGAAATAATATTTATTATTCAAGTGATATTTCTCTTTAGGGCAGCATTTCCAGATAACAGCTTATTCATATTTCTTGTTTCAAAACTAATAACAATTACAGTACATCAATTAGTTTCAAATGGCAACCTACCTGGCCCCTTTTTTTTTTGAATCTCTTTTCTGGAATAAAAAGACTCCTTTCGAAGATGTTGCACAAATAATGTTTAAATGAACACCCAATCTCTTCTTTTTTGATAAATCAGGCAAGGTTTCAATCAATTTATTATTATATTGAGGACAATGTCCAATTAAAATAGTTATTGAACTTGAAATGTTTGTATCAATAAATATAAAGCATGAATGCATTTCAACTGTTAACTTGAAAAAGGGCATCAATTGGTAGTATCATCAGCAAACAACGCCGCCTTAAATGTGAGAATTTCTGAGAGATTGTTAATGTAAATTAAAAAAGTATAGGGCCAAGGATAAAACCTTAACGAACCCCTAAAGTTATAGGATAAGAAGAAGAGTAATGTTCATTGAGGACAAATTTAATACTATAATTAGTAAGGAAGGATTCAATAATCATAAAGATGTTACCTGATACACCGTAACTTCACTCTTTTGTCTTTCTCTTTGTTATAGAACAAAGAAAAAGGCAAAAGAGTGAAGTGGTGCTAAAGGAAAGCACATTTTCAACTTGTTTCTCCGCGCAGCGGCCTTGTTCGTCAAGGTTCGTGTTTCGGAGTTATAGAGTTGAGAGAGGGTTATAACCACAATTAAGTATCCTCCTTATCTGTAGTGGCTTTCTGGGCCTTAGGGAGGTGAAACAAAAAAAAAAAAAAAAAAAAAAAAAAATATAAAATTAGTCTGTGGATTCAAACTTAGTTTAGCGACAAATTGGTGAATTCTTACGAATGTAAATTCCCATGCCAAGCATGTGACTATTAGAGTCTTTACAAATTAAAGAAAGATAACCATCAACACAAGATCACAGGATAAGATAGCTGAACTCAAATTAGTCTCACAAAGAGCAAAAAGGTCTTGTGAACTTTGCAAGAGATAAGACTCAACAGAAAAAAAATTACATTTTATTCTGTTGAGTCTTATCTCATTACCATTAATAAGTCTTAAGCTGTAACAAAAGGCTCCAAATGTGGCCTTGACAATGCACACCATAAGTATTAATAGGAACACCATTCATTCGCAACATGGCGCTGTTAGTACTCTGATACTTTACAGCTATTGATGGAATCACCCTCTCTAAGAGCTATCACAGAGTTCGGGAAACCTGACTACTAATCGGCCTCAGAACCATAAAGCTGAGTTTTAGAGCTACCCTCATTAGAATGAGTACCCTCATTAGAATGAGTTGCCTAGTCATAAAAATAGATACACAATCAAAACCTATGCATTAAATCAAAAAGATCCAGCATTCAACACTCTCAACTGGAAACTATGTATTATAAATTTACTTACGCTATGTATTATAAATTTATCTACGCTAGCTTAATAGATAAAGAAGGGGTGCGTGGCTGGTCAACAGATAGAATCTGTTTACCACTTAAGTCTTTGGCTAGGAGGCCTTCTACCAGACAGTAGTTGGATGCCTTTAACATCTGCCCAAGATTAGTATTTTTATCTAGACACCATATATAGCTTTTACTTGACCAAAATTCCCAGGGCAGAAGGTGTTTTAAGTTGGAGTTGGCTTCTCCCATTCTTTGCAAACCTCTAATACACCTATTTTCTGACATAATCATAAAGGGATTTTGCAACAAACTTATGCAAATCTTTTGAAAGTTGCTCAGATAAGAATTTTTAATAGCCCACACAGGTTACTATTTCAATTACTATTTTGTTTAGGGAAATTTAAGGTTTGTTGTGCTATACAGGGATTAAGAGGTTGTTATAAGTTTAAATGAGAACTTACCTTTTTTTTTTTATTTTATAATTTATTAGAACAGGTTGCAAGGTACTGTCAACAGGTCTTAGAACATTAGGCTAACTTGTCTTGGAACATTGGAATAACACCTGTACCATGCAGTAGTGATGTAGTGGTAGAGCTCTTTTCTCATAGACAAGAAATTCTGAGTTCCATCACCACCACACCCCTGGTAGTATCACGCTCAACATGTTTCCCCGGGCAGCGGCCTTGTTTATCAAGGTTTATGTTTTGGAGTTATAGAGTTGAGAGACCATTGTAATCACAACTAAAATAGCCTTCTCAACTGTAGTGGTCTTCTCAACCTTGTCTAAAATCTCTAAATAGCCTTCTCAACCTTGGTCAGGTTAAGAAATATTAAAAAAAAAAAATTTTAATTGGTAAACATTTTTCTTTTTTTATATTTATTCACTTCTTCACCTATATTGATCTGTTTTTGTTCTAAATATTGTGAGTGACTTATAGATATATTTTTGTTGGTGGTTAATTATTAATTAGGATGTAAGTTTGGTTTAGTAACATAAATACAGTTTATTACACATACCTTATGTGTCTTGGTATTATGTTATAGTTTGCTCCAATACATAACACCATATGTTTTACATTTGACAATGTATTAATTTGTCAATGTTATTAACCTAACTGTTCAGGGGGTGTTGGGGGGGGGGGATGATTCCCAGTGCTAACCTCAGCTGGGTAACATAGGAGAGTGTCTCAACTTAACTAACTCTGAACTTTTATATTCATAAAAATTTCTCAAAAATTGTTTTGTTAAGATTGACAAACGGATGATTGCTAAGTTTCAAATACCAAAGTTTACTTTTTTTATTTAATATGATTACTAATCAAAATCTCTTTTTATTATAAAGTTTACAACTTTTCTTTTTTTGAAATTACAAGAAATAAAAAAAAAAGAAAGTATGAATCCAGCAAATTTACCAAAAGCTCCTCCAATATAAAATTTTTGGAGAAAATTGAAAATGGAGGTTTACAAGAACTATTGAACAGCAAAATATCTGCTTATCTATCAGCCAATAGTTAAGCTGATTAATTGGCATTGGCTGAGACATCGACATTTGCTAATAGGCCAAACCACTACTGGTGCATAAGCACAACTTAAATATGCAAATACATACCTAATATTAATATATTACCTTTATATGCATACATTAATCCGTAATATTAGCCACAATCTGGCTTTTTCATCAGTGCATCACTACTTGACAATATAGAATTAAAAGTTGTTCAAAACTATTCTTAATCAGTCAGGAAAAGGCTTGATTAAATAAGGAGGTATGGATACTAATTATTTTATTATTATTGTTTTTTATAATAGACTTAACTGACAATATAATGATGTATTAGATATTATAAAGTAAAATTTCTAACATTGTTAAATTTCTTTTTAAATTTGTGTTAAAACTTAGTTGTCACTTGTTAGAATGAATAGAAAAAGACAATAACAATGTAATAAAATTTTATTACAACTATCTTGTAACAAAATACAAGAGATTTGATTGAGAGAAATTAAACATTAAATTAAGTTAAAAAAAGAACTTTAAACTAATATTTAAATAATAAAAATATTGGTAAAATTAGTCAGCTTCATATTTTTTATGGAAAAAATGAGCAAGTTATTGAAGAGTGTAGAGTTAAGTGAGCAAGTTATTAAAGAGTATATGGCTTTGGCTAAAAATTTGAAGACTTCCTTTGATTTGTTTTGACATTCAGCTGATTGTCAAGTCATTTTTAGATAGAATGTCAACAAAACTAGATTTAAAACTGATATGCTATGTAGAAATTGGGTATATTTTTTTGTTAAAAGTCATAAAAATACATTGATCAAAATATCATTAAAAAATTTGAAATGTTTGAGATATTGATGTTCAAAGCATTGACATTGAAATGATTGATCATTACTTTATCTTTTAGTTGCGCTTATCTTTTTTGTCATTTAAATATTGTGTTTATCTTGTTGTGTTTATCTTGTTGTGTTTATCTTGTTGTGTTTATCTAGTTGTGTTTATCTTGTTGTGTTTATCTTTTTGTAAACACAAATTTTAAATAGTTATAGCTTTTATTATTGTTAGTATTGCTTTAGAATCCTTTTTTTTTTTGCAAGCTATAAAAAATTTTCAGATATTTTAGTGTATATTGGCAAAGTTTTGTATTTTTTAAATTATTCATATTTATACTTGCTAACTATACTAATCTATACTTGTGTTAACTTATAATATTCTTTAAGTATAGTTTTGAAGTAGATTTCTTTTAGTTAAACTTTGGTCTTATTTATACTTTCTTTAATACGTTTTGGAATCAAAAAGCCACACATATATATCATTATGTCTGCAATATTGAGGCCCTCTGAAATCTAGTACATCTGTCTCTGTTTCAGCTTCTGAATTAATGTTTCTGAACAAATTTGGTGTTCAGTTTGATAATAAAAAAATGTTAGCCTCATCATCACTTTCTGGCCAGATTATATCTACCTGATGAAACAGCAAATGTTTCAAATCATTTAAAATATTGCTTCACTTAATCAATTAACAAACTGCCTCAGGATGTCTTGAAGTGATCCACATTATTTATACTGTTTAAAAGTGTTGCAGCTTTTGGCACTAATGAAATTAATCAAATCAGCATATTGTAGGATGAAAAAGTTCCCATAATAAATTTTTGAAAGAAAAACATTTTTTTCCTTATATAATTTTTTAAATAATTATACTCATGCAGAATAAAAACTATAAACATAATCTTGTGTAATGAAGTGTATGGTAACAGCAAACTATGTTGTTAAAATCAATAAGTTGATTTTAACAAAATCTGACATTTAACAAGACTTGACTTTTATAAAAAATTTGTTGACATCTGTTGTAAAAGGTTGTTGGCATTAGTAAATGACCGGAGTTGAAATTTGACTGCGGCCAGGGCTGGGTTTGATATAATATAGCTGGGGTCAGGGATGGGTTATGACCAGGGCTGCTAAAACATTTATACATCCTAGAGTATATTTTTTAAATTCAAAATTCATGTTATTTGTATATATATGCATATATAAACATCATTTTGATGAACATGATCATCATAATCATCAATACTGTTATCATGATCATGATAGTTATCATCAACATTAACATAATCATGATCATCATCAGGCTTTAGAGTTCCTTTTTTATGCTGTTTTTTTATATAAACAATTCTTTCCTTAAATAATGCTCATTTATACAATAAGTAAGACACTCTCTTCAAGTTTTCTTACTTCTACCACTACCATTCTCTCCTGAAGTTGCTACCTCTCTATATGCTGATACCTAAATAACTTTAGGCTTCTCTAACAAATGTTGTTCAATACAGCAACTTTTTCTAATCTGATTAAGATTATGACTCCTTTTCTTGTTTTGCTAGAATCACACCACATATACATCTCATTATCTTTTCTTTTGGCAAATACTACACCATATAAATGCTAAAGTTTATATAAATATGTAAGGATATTGTATGCCAGGATCTAAACAAAACAACAAACATATGTTTATATCTATATTATGTATGCATAAATGCACATTTTCGAAGCTTTTATTCCTTCTGGAGTAAAAGTTTGGAAGTTTTTATTCCTTCTCTTCAATCAAACCTCATTCTACTCCACATTTTTCACCATCTTGAGTAGTTGCTTTATTAAACCACAATCATTTTTTTCATCTTTTTTACAAAAACATCTCTCTTAAGAATAAATACTTTATTCTTAAGAACAAAACATTTATTCTTAAGAGAAAATTATTAAAAAGAAATTATTGCAAGAAGCCAATGTAAAAAGGTCCTATCTGATGTTAAGCTCTGTCATTCTCAGTTTACTAAACCTTGTTTAGTAAACTGAGAATGACTCAGCTTAACATCAGATTTCTCAGATGTTTGGTTCTAGAAACTTTTGGAAAATCTTCAACAGTGTCATTAACTAAAGTATGTCTAACATTTAATCTCTAACTCATGGGTCTGATCTTTTTACTTCTCCCTAGAATAGGGTAGAGTTATTTGCAAAGAACTTTTCCTCTAACTTGACTGTTGAAACTAATGGCCATATTCTTCCGGTCATACCAGTTAAACAGATTAACCCATTGTTAAACATTCAAATCACTCTGGTTTCCAATGCTAATATTAACTCTTAATTAAACACTAATACAGTTTGTACTTCAAACAAGATTTCCATTATAGTCTTAAAAAGGTGTTCTCCAGATCTTTCTTAAATTTTTGCTAAACTATTAAAAAGTGCTAAATAAGTGGTTCCAATTTTTAAAACATCTAGAAAACACTTTGACCTCTCTAACTATCCTACAATTAGTCTTCACTCTATTATTAGTTTTTTATATAAAATTTTTGAGGGTTATTAAATCATTTCTTTCTAACAGCAGTATTAAAGTTATTACTGAAGGCCTACACTTTTCTTCATTTCGAGTAACTTTAAAGGTACCACAAGTTTCTATCTTTGCTCCTGTGTTGTTTCTTATCTACAATAATGATTTTCATGAAAACTTTATATTCTCTCATCCAAGTGGTTCTATGGTGACAACTCAATTTTTTACTCTTGTCTTGACAAAAAGTCTTTACTTTTTAATTGCATAGAACAAGCAGCCAATTTTTAATCTGATCTCTTCTGTAACATTTTGCAGTGGTTTGCAGTGACTTGTGGATTTTAAGTCTGGACTTAAAATCCACAATTCTTGTTAGACAGCAAAGTTCATTTATTTACTTCAAAAAATTATTGCAATATTGTTGGCATTCCTGCTTTTACTACCAAGCTTGAGCCACTCTTCCATTGTCGTAAGATTGCATTTCTTTCTTTTTTCTACAAATACTGTTATGGTCAATGCTTAAATGAGCTATCATCTATTACAATAAACTAAAACTCATTCTTGCTTGGCTGTTATTCAACAAGTTGCATCCTTTTACTGTATCCATCCCTTCATGCTGTACAAACTTGTATTATTCCAGTTTTTTTCCTAGTACATTAAAAAAACTTTGTAACACTTACACATCTTCATGTTTTCCTTTTTTATACAGCCTAAAACTTTTTAAGTCTTCAGTTAACCGTTTCCAAGCTTTTGAAACCCTATCCTCTATTTTAAAGTAACTCATAACTTTATAGTGGTTGCTTGCAGCCTTGTTGGAATTAGAGTTTAAAAATATGTAAATTCAGTATTTAATAAATAGTAAATGTAAGTATAATCATATGCCAGTATTTAATATATAGTAAATGTAAACATAAAATTATAATCTATAAAGTATTGAAATTTTTTTTCTAGTCTAGGCTATCAACCGATGGTAAATCTTATAATTTTACCAGGGTTGTGGCCGGTTTGCAATCAGTTTCATTGTTAGGCAGGGCTGGGGTTTCCCCAGTCAATTACTAGTTGCCATATACAATTCGTTGTAAAAGGTTGTTGGAATGTATGATTTTGATAGTATATTTTTTAATAGGCAAATTACAATATAAATGAATGGCTTTAAATAACGGAAGCATTAATTTATAACTTAACTGATTTATTATTGAATGAGCTTAAATATAATTTTTAACCTACCGTAGTCATGGTGTTTTAGTTGTTTACTCTAGTTTTAGGCGCTAAAAAAAATGTGAATACATTTGTACTTAAAGTGTTAGTATGAAACATGAGTTTGAAAAATTTCAAAAAACTTATTTATTGAGATTACCTTTATAAAGGTAAAGAAATTACAAACATAATAGAAAATATAAAGTTCAGAAGTGACTTAATATAAAAAAAATATAAAAAACTTCTAAAAGCTTTGAATTTTAAATTTTAAAAATGCGTAATTTGTAAGGTGAAGAAATAAAATGCAAAATGTGTACATGTGGTGAATGATACAGTGAGTTGAAAAAGTATGAAAAAGAATAAGTTATGTGGAAGATTTATATACATATATATATATATTTTTTTTTTTAGATCAAGAATTATGAGAAAAATGAAATTAGAGAAGCAAATCATTTGAAACTGAAAACAGAGCACAATGTATTTATTTCTTTTTTTTTTATTTTTTTATTTTTTTTTGAATATGTCTTTTTACTAAGAGAAAGTTTTAAGTTGTAAACAAGATGAGATTAAGACTATTACTAAAACAGTTGCTTTTTCTTTTATCATTGCTACTATTAATTTACAAATTTACAAAAATTAATTTATTAGTTATTATATATTAATTTATTAATTTACAAAAAAATCTTGGTAGAAAAATCAATTTTTTTAATAAAACTTTTCAAAAATAAATTTGGCATCTACAAAAATAGCGGTTTCATTTTTAAAATCTTGTCTTATTTTCAATCAGATTTTAAAAGTATATACATCAAATGGGACCACAAAATTAGTTATGGGATTTTTTTTTTTGACTTAAAAATATAAATTAATTCAATGCAAAACTCTATTCAATGAAATTAGCTATCTTTCCAAAATAATTTTTCCATCCCAAATAAATGTGACAAAAGTAAGAAAGTTTTTATTATGAAGTATAATGTTTTGTCAATAACTGTTATTACAAATGCGAGAATGTCTGATTTTCACTTTTTTACACCACCTCTTGCTTTTACAATTGCTTCTAAATGTTTCAGCATCCTTATCACAAGCTTTGACGTGATGTCATGACCAATTGAATTCCAAGTTTCACAAAAATCTCATAAAATTCTATTTCATTTGTTTATTTTTTAAGAAGTATTTTAGATTTTAAATTGCCCATACATTTTCAATGGTGTTAAGGCTTTGTAGCAGTCATTTAAGGATGTTAACTTTACTTTTTTTAAGGAATTATTGTGCCACTTGCGGTTTGTGTGTTAGGGTCATTGTTTTGTTAAAAAAAGAATTTGCGATCTAAATTCAATTCTTTAGCAGATTGACATAAATGTTTAGAAAGCAAATCAACATGTATTTGCCCTGTCTTTATACCTTCAACATTCACTAGCCTTCCTACATCATTTGAAGCAAAGGATCCCTAAATCATAAGTGAATCACCTCCATGGTTGACAGTTTTATTAAGAGTTCTATCTAAGTGCATCACAAGATCTGCACCAAATTTTTTATCCTTTTTCAAAACCAATTATTTAAAATTTACTCTCATCAGACCATAACACTAAGTTCCCAAATGCTTCACTCTTGTTAATATGCAGTTTTGCAAATGCTAAACGTTTTTTTTTAAACACCGTTAATGAGGGGTTTACTTTTCTGAAGACATTTTATTAAACAACTTGAATTAAGTCTTTTCTGTACAGTTTGAAACATTTAAATTAAGATTTTCAACAATCTGTTTTGAGCATTGGGCTCTATACTAAAGGCCTATTCATTGCACAACTGTAAGCTGTGCGATGGGCATCGCACAACTGTTAGCTGTGCGATGGGGGATTATACTTTATAAATTTCAAAAAATCGTTGTGATTATGGCTACAAAACTAATTATCAAAGTATTAAAAATAATAAAAACTTTGAAAAAATACCAGTTTATCTCTTCCCTAAAGATAACGAACAAAGAAATATTTGGATAAAAAGCATTCAAAATTCTAATCTTTTAGTTTCAGATGAAACTGTTATTTGCCAATTACTTTGGCCAGCAGTTTTGCAAAAAATTTACTGTACAAAAAAAAGAAAGACTAAAAATGCCACCATCTGTATGGCAAGGAATACCTTTAAGTCAAATTCCTACTCCATTACCACATCATCGCAAAACACAGGAATCTTTTAGCGTTGTTAAAAATGTTACAACTGATGAACTTAGCACTTTTTTGTTGGGTGAAGCAAGATATACGGATTTTAAAAATGTTTTACTAAATAATCTCAGAACATTTTTAGTTTCAATAGCAACATATATGATTGAAACAACAATTAATGTTCAATCTATTACGTTTTATGATGGCATTTCTTTATTTCTTGTTAAAATTTTTGAGAATTTATACTTTGAACATTTCATTTTGGAATAAAATGTTTTAGAAAAAGTTTGTGTAAAAATCATATAAATATTGTAGATTCTTGGTCAAAGTTTGAGGAATTTATGCATTTTTTAAATGTCATTGAAATAAGTCATAAGAAAATCATTATTCAGCAACAAATATCAGTTATGTCTGCAAAGTTGATTAGAAAAAAAAAATGAATCAGATACAATTGTATGTAGTTTTGAATATTTTTCAATATCTCGTGCTTTATACAATAAACTAAGAAATGATTTTGAATTGCCAACAGTTAGTACTTTGACACACATTACATCAAAAGTTTGAAAAATTGATGATGCTAGTTTCTTAGACTCATTTTTCAAAAACATTAAAGAAAAACAAAAAATTTATATAATTATTCATAATGAAGTATATGTCAAAAAAATGATGCTAAATGGGATCACCTTAAATGGTTATATCAATTAGAATCAAAATAGTTAGTCAAATTGTTACACTTGAATGAAATTGCAATAGCTTCCATGCCAATTGAAAGGCAAAATGTATCTACTTGCCTTAAAATTTTTCCCACATAAGTTAAGCAATTACCAAATGACACTGCAAAACCGTCGATCTATGTAAATATTTATTAACAACTAGTTATGATTATGTTTTTCTTGGCTTGTTTACAAGTGACCATTTAGAAAAAGAATATAGGAAACTAAGACAAGGTTTCGGGGGTGCCTACTTTATAAATGTTCAACAAATTGTAGAAAAGTTGCATATAAATCACCCATCACTGTTATTATCTTTAAATATGTGAAACAGGTAGCGAAGTATTTGACAATTTAGAAAAACTAGAGTCATCAATTTCTGATACTATCAAAATGTCTTTGATATATATTGTTGGCTATGTATGTAGAAATGAATATAATGAAAACAATTTGTTCAATCAAACATTACTTTATTATGAAAAGTTTGGTGACTACCTCAAGTTTATAGATCGTGGTAGTCTTAAAATTCCACCAGACAATGTTTGCCAATGGGTATTTTTTTGCTTTGTCTTATTCTTTTCGATAAAAGATAAAGTTTGTTGTAAGTCTCTAATTGACATCTTTTTGCTAGTTTCTAAATTTTACTATTTTGAAATTATTCAAAAACGTCATTTCACCATTTATTGATATTTGATATTTTTCAGCACATTGTTAGTAGGTTAGGCCCTTTTTTTCAATCACAAATTAGAGATCTGATGTCCAATGAACCTGAGATCTGATGTCAAATTATTTTGATAAGAAAATATTATTATTATTTTTAGTTTTACTTTTTCTAAAAATAAATATGTTTATTATGCTTATTTTTTATGCTAAAAAATATAGTTTAGTGTGCTTATTTTTTATAGCTTTAACAAAATTTATATATATATATATAGAGAGAGACAGACAGACAGACAGACAGACAGACAAACAGACAGACAGACAGACAGACAGACAGACAGACAGAGAGAGAGAGAGAGAGAGAGAGAGAGAGAGAGAGAGAGAGAGAGAGAGAGAAAGAAAGAAAGAGAGAGACAGACAGACAGACAGAGAGATAGAGAGAGAGTAAACTGGGGTAAGAGTAAACAGTTTAGCTTCAAATTAAGTTATTTTTTTAAAGAAAAATCATAATTATTATTATTATTTTTTTTGTTCTAAAGAGAACTTTTTACATTACATAAGTATATAAAAATTGAGAAAAATATTTTGAAAATTTTAAAAAAATCGATTTTTATGAAGAAAAAAAACGTTTACTTTTCCCTTTAAAATTGGGGAAAAGTAACAATTTTAATAACAATTGATTAAGATATTAAGAAAATCAAGCTAAATTAATCAAAAACAAAATGAAAACTGATCTTATTAGAACAAAGTTTACAAAAAAACTATTTTATTCCGAAATGCAAAAAAAACTATTTATTGATTAAATAAATTTGAGTTATTTCATGGTCAGAAGCAGGTTTGCAGAATTTTTTCATGAAAAAAAACTCTTCACCAATTTTATATTTTTTGGGTAAACAATCGATAAACCCAATACTTGGGTTTGTTGATTTGTCGAACTAAAAGCTTTACATTGATACCATATGTTGTTTTGAGTTGGCAATGCTTCTTCCCAAACTCTGCGACACTATTTGCACCTCTTGATATTTATGTCTTGTCTCGTTTTTTTAAATGTTGCCCTTCTGAGTTTCATCTTGAAGTCATTTTTGCATTTCTTTAACTGCTGTGACTTTTTGGCCTCATCGTCTTGCTTTAGTTTCTCGATCACTTCATATGTACTTAGAAACTGGTTTTAAATTCTCAGAATGTTAACTCTTTTGGGGTTTTTTGTGTTTCAACATGGTGGCGCTGTGAAACATTTTACAAATTCCCTTTGAGTCTTTCTGTGAAGTGTTGCAACATTCGATACATTTGATCAGGAGTAACTGCCGTTGTTGTTAAATTTTGAAGTTAACGAATTGTTGGAGTTTGATACTGACTGATGTTAGATGATGATATAGGCTGGGATGAGGATGATGAAGCAGGCTCAGTTGATAATAATGAAACAGGCTCAGATGGGTTGAGCAATTTGTTATTTTGATTGAACAATTTTGGTAATATCAATTGGGAACAAATTGTTATTTTGAAATCAAGCGATTATTTGTGTTCATATAAATGTGTCACCAAAACTAAAAAGTTTTGCTTATAGTTGAATGAAATTTTCTTTTGTTAAGTTATTGAAATTTGAGCGGCATAAAATTCTGTAAGTAATTTGCGCCAAACTTGTTTAACCTGACAATAAACACCTATGTTAAACTGTTGAAGTATCTGAGACGAATGAAACAATAAACATATTAGCCTGGTGTTATCTTCAATGCAAATACGTACAACATCGCAAGTAACTTGTGTGACTGATTTGTAAACTAGAATGGTGGCAGAATGGCACCGGTAGTGTTGACACAATTACCGACTATAATTAATTTTTTCGTTGTTACCAACAAATTTAAAAGGGCTTTTAGCACCAAGCCTGCAATTTATATGCTGTTTACCTTGATTGCCTGAAAATCCAATTTCATCAAAGTTCCACAAATTGCCCGAAGTGTTATTGTTTCAAGAAGTTGTTTTTGAAGTGTTTTGAAATAACTTTTTATTTTGTCCTCGGTACAAGAAGAAGCTGTGCTAGACAAAATATTGCCTGCAACTCTGATGCCTAATTTATAACTCCATTATCTTGTGAGACCTTGATACCATTCTCATCCTGATATACCCCTTGATGTAAACAGATGACTTTGATTTGTAGATACTAAATAACCCCCAACTATTGCAATTACATCTGCGAACATTCTACCGAATTCCCAATTGGCTCAACTGATAAGTACTGAAACAAGAACAAATTCAAATCCGGTACTTAGTACGGTAGTTGTACCTCTAACATGTGATTGGTCTTTGTTGTGCACAAGCTTGTAAAGAGTTGCCTTTGGTATGTTGTATGCCTCTGAAACCTCACTGAGTGATTTTTTGCCTTTTTTGATTTGTTCTACTGCAAGTTGCAATTGCTCTTCAGTGTAAATTGTTTGCGTTTTACAAATTTAAGTACGAGTTATTTTGTTAAAAAAAATTTTAGATAGATAGCAAAGGCTATCTAATTTATTTACCTTTTAATTAATTAATAAAAAAAAATTAATTTATTAAATAATTTAGTCGCGCTTATCTTAATGCATAAGTGTGAGCAATTAGCATGTTTACTCTTCCTTGAAAAATATTTATATCAGTTTGTCACCCATAACATTTTTCCAGAACTAGCTAATTCGATTTTGAAAAGAGAATCTTGATCATCATAAAATTTTCTTCAAAACCTTTTTAGTTTAACAAAATCTAATTTTAGTTTTGGGAGTTTTGAAATTGGTTTTTATGAAAAAAACTTTTTTTTTTACTAGGGTGAATATTTGAAAGTTTGCTAAGACAAAAACAAATTTTTTTAAACAGTTTTTACACCTTCAAATAGAGCACACAATTCTCTACAATATGGTGCCTCACATATTTAAAGATTTTTTTGTTTTAATTTTCAATATATGTAACAGAAACAAGATTGCTAGACCATTCACTTTTTTTTTCGTTTACTCTTACTCCAGTTCACTCTATATATTGCTTATTTTATTTATTTCAAAATTAGTAGTCCATATAAATACAAGTATAATAAAGTATAAATACAAGTATAATAAAGTCCATATAAATACAAGTGTACATTAAAATAACCCATGTCCTATCATGTTTATATTGAAGAATACAAAAGCAATTTTATGTACATCTTGTAGTGTAAATGTAATCTAAACCAATGAAGGAAAGCTACATCAGGCTCCTCAATGTTGACCCAGGTAAGTCGTACAAAGCGGCTGGCCAAGGAGCCTATGATACAAATTTCTTAAAGAAATATACAGAAGGTAAATTAACTTCTTCCTTTGAAAGAGAGTTCTAGTGTTTTGTTACTCTCTTTTTGTAAAAAAATTTCTCATTCAATGCAACCTTTGTTGAGGCAAAAGTCACTGATTGTGTCCACGGAGATTGTAATTTGATATTGAATTTAGTAGAATACTCAATATGGTGAGTAAGTTTGAACTGTTGGATTAGGTCACCTATTTTCCTGCGATACTTAAGTGATGCAAATTTCAGCCTAAGTAATCTTTTTCATATGGTAGATGTTTTATCTCAGATATTGTTTTTGTTGCACTTCTTTTGACTTAAAAGATATTGGATATCATCGCAATATCTATTTTTAGGTGAGGAGACACACAGCGAGTTCAATCTGACTATGTCACTGTGTATGAGTGTGTTTGCTTGTTAATGCGTCCAACATGCATTACTCTGTATTTATTGGTGTTAAAAGGCCAATTGTGTGACCACTTGTGTGACCAGTCAACTATTTTATCTATGTCAGCTCGAAAAAGATGGCATCTTGCAGCAATTTAATGACTCCAATATAGTTTTACTATCGTCAGCCTAAAGTTTTATATAGTATACAATGGTGTCTGGCAAATCATTAATGAATAAGACAAAAATTAGTTGACCCACTTTTATTTTAGTCCGTCTAAGCAGGGTTTCACTAATGCCATAAACTCACAATTTGTGTAACAAGTGACTTTGTGAAAAGCTTTGGCGAAGTTTGTATAAAAAATATCTATGGGAAACTCTAGGTGAAATATAAATATAAAACTATTGCAATTATATTGCAATTATACAAATCTTTACGTAAATAATTTAATTTTTATTGTTCGAGTTTTCACTTTATTAACAATGTTAATTAATATATATATATATATATATATATATATATATATATATATATATATATATATATATATATATATATATATATATATATATATATATATATATATATATATGTACACACACATATATATACACATATATATAAATGTATATATATATATATTTATATATATATATATATGAACACACACATATATACATATATATATACATATATATATATATATATATATATATATATATATATATATATATATATATATATATATATATATATATATATATATATATATATACATATATTCTAAATATACTTTTATCAATTTATAATTTCCCTCTAGCAAAAGTAATAGCATATCAATTAATTTAGTAAAATTCTTTTATTTGAAACTCAAAACCTCTTCCACCTTTAAATTTAAAGTCATAGAAAAAATTGGTTGAATGGTATAAACATTATTTCAAGGCATAAGCAGAAAAGCTATTTACAATAAAATAGAAAATTTAGTACAATAGCTTATAAACAATCTGAACTTTAGTTTATGTTGTTTTTGAAGTTGTTTTCAAAGTTGACATTAGTAACAGTTTAAAAACTGTTTTTAAAAGTTCATGCTTGTAAAAGATTTTTAATTTTATTTTATTTAAAAATATAATACAGACGTATTGTATTTTTTTCTATTCTCACTTGAAGTATAGTAATTATTATTTATATTACATATCATGTATTTATAATATTGTGATTAACTTTTGTCATGAGCTAGTGATATTTAATACTTTAGTTGTCGTAAATTTATTTTTTGTTTGTTTAACTTATTTATTTTCAATGAATTTTTTGCAATCTGATAAATTGTCTTTATGGTTTTCAATAAACTAAATATTTAAAGGCCACGAATATTTCTACATATTGAAATTTGCGATCACTTAGTTTGCCCCTTGGTATCCTCAACTAAAAGAAGTATATTAATGGAATTGTACATATGCAATATTCTCAAAAAAAATTTTTTTTGTCATTTTGGATCGAGAAAAGCAAAATATTCGTATCATTTAAAGCTAAATGTTAATTTTCGTTAAAACGAGTTAGCGTTTCAACGAATTAACATTTTAAAGAGTTTAGAGAAACTGAAGAAAAAAAAAAAAATTTTTCGAAAAAGTCACTTTTTATGGAAAGGAGAGAATTCTTTTTTGGCTATAAATGTATAAATATAGAATATATATTGCTTATATATAAGCAATATATATTCTTCGTTTATATTTAAACAAAATATTCTATATTTATATATTTTGTTAATAACGAAGTTTATATATAAACTTCGATTTATAAAAATAACGAAATCTGATGTTATGTTAATCTGTATTACGTAATTTTTTTTCTATAAATGTTTTATTATTATGTTTTAGACAACATTTTATTGACGTTTTTATATTACGTTTCCTAAACTTTATTATTACCACAAGAAATGTCGTCGATTAAAATTTTTTATACAAATATTTTTAGACGCTTCGGTTTCGCTACAATAAACTCATAGATCAATGTTGCCATGGAGAACAGACGAGGGGAGAGTTTTTCAAAAAATGGTTTTTTGGAAGTCTATCTTAAGTTGTGCATTGAATATTATGATTTTTTTTTAATGGTTGAATATAATAGTTATTGAATTTATGTATTTTGTTATGAAACCTTAAGGTAAAAAAAAAATTATGAGAATAGAAGGAACCCTTTTATGGATTTCTCTTGTTCTAGAATAATTTGGTCCAATAAAGACTCCCTAAAATGTCTAGGTATGACTGAGATAAAATACTAGGTATGTCTGAGATAAAATGTCTAAGTATAACTGATATAAGATAGGGTTGTCTAGATATGTCTAAAATGAAGCAGCATCCATAATGTATGTACGGATGTGATGGAAATACGCCCTTTTAAACCTGCTTCTTCTTCTATGCACTTATACTGACAGAGATAATTCTCATCATTTTTGAACTTAATTAAAACTTTTTAATATACAGGTAGATACACCTTAAAAACGCAAACACTTTAAAGACTGTTTGTGCTTAAGCGCATAAATACTCTTTGTTTTAAGACTTAATATAAATACTCTCTTTGAAAAACTAAAAGTTTGACTATTTTCATTTTTAAAAAATGTGATATAAACAATTTAAAATTAAAAAAAATTAAATTTAAACTAAAAACCCACATTTTTTGGCAATGGGTGAGCACCAATTTGAAAATAAGTTTGCAATTCCTCGGTTTATAGATATCGACATAGTTGCTACAAATAAAAACAAAGAGCTTTTTACTAACAGTAGAGATGCTTGTAGTTTTTATGGGATACTAAAGTTAACACAAATATTGAAACACAAAGTCTAAATTTTCATTTCTGATTCAGTAAGTTACATTTCAAAACAAGACAAAACATTTCCCTAATCAATGTTATTCCTTTCCTTGTTATTTAAATTCACATCTTTTTGTAAACAACATGCGCGCGCATACTTGTAGGCAGAAAATATTAAAACTTTTAAAGTATGCATTGCTAAGTTCATAATATAAATACACTTTGTAAGTGTTCTTACGATTGAAATAATTAGTTACTTAAAAAATGTAATTACATAAATAATTAGTTACATTTTTTTTTATATATTGTAAAAATAAAAGTTTTTTATTATTTTTTTAAACTTTGATTGCTATTAAAAACTTTTATGTATTTTATGTTCTTCTGCAAATTTTATATTCAGATT
This sequence comes from Hydra vulgaris, assembly GCF_038396675.1. Classification (NCBI taxonomy): domain Eukaryota; kingdom Metazoa; phylum Cnidaria; class Hydrozoa; order Anthoathecata; family Hydridae; genus Hydra; species Hydra vulgaris. The sequence continues at coordinate 77,979,229 of NC_088931.1, forward strand.
CGTCTTGTAGAACAACAACAAAAATTCTCAATAGCTTTTTTAATTCATATTGCTTTTAAAAATCTTTTGAAATTTAATAAATAACAACATCATAATTGAATATTTTTAAGTAGTAGTAAATTACCATCCGATGTGCAGTGGTTAGAGACACCTAATAGTGCCAATTGTAACATGAACCAGTAACAAATCAACAGAAAATGGTAGGTAAGTTAGCAGCAAATAAAGACCTAGTTTTAGAAAAATTATGGCATTGTAAAAAAATTAGGTAATTTTAAAAACTTTATACTTGTGTTGAAACAAAATGAGTTCAGTACAGTACAAAAAAGTAATAAATTTTTAAACCAGACAAGCGACAAATTAAAACTAATACCCTCCTTCAAAATGTATTTAGATTTTTAATCTGTAAGTAATAATATAATGTTTTTCTATAGATTTACTTTTATTTCTTATAAATAATCAGGGTGTCCGGCAACTTGGACTTCCTGCTAAAGTCAGGAAATCAAATAAATTATGCAAAACTCAGCGAATTTTTATTGATTTAGTTGCAAACTATAAGTTTTTTGAAATGACTATTAAAATAAGATTGCAAAAAATGTGTTTTTTAAGTCTCAAAATAACATCATTATTTAAAAGTCAATGAGAGTACTTTTAAAGCAAGTTTATGCTTTTGGATAAAAGTAAAGGGTTATGTGAAGTTTTTTGTTGCTTTTTATGTTAAAGTTTTAAATGAACATTAAAATTTTCTGGTCACCCTGATAATATACATTTACATTAATCAGCTACACTCATTAAAATGATCAACGGCATTGATGTTTAACATAATATTATCTAACAAATTGAATGATTTTCACAGTCATATAATTAACGGGTAACATTATATACATCAAACTCCTCTATATATGAAAATTATGTATAGGAAATTAGAAATCTAGATTTTGCGACCAGAAAATTGTAGTCCTCCAACGTCAAGTGTGAGTGAGGTAAGTTTAACTTTTTAAAAGAGCTCCATTCCCATTTAAGATAAGTCTGAAAAGATATTTTTATGATGTTAGATTTTTGTATGAAATATGTTTACTTTGTTCAAGTCAAGCTTATTTTTCAAGTTGAATATTTCAATTAAGTTTAGTACTGTATTAATTGAAAGTAAAAAGTTTAAAATTTTGCTTTATAAATATTCTCTTGAAAATATTTAGAAATTGTAGACTTATTATTAGGTCGTTTAGCGTCATAATTAAGTTATCAAGCTCTTTATCGTAGATGATAATATTGATAAGGATCCTCGTTTATATACTTTAGCATACTTTTTTCTTCTCTTTTTTTGGATCGAACTAGAAATTAGAGCAACTTCAATGTTATGGATTGGTTTAATCCAGTCTTCTTGTTTTAATAGCTGATTTTCCAAAAAAAGCTTCATAAATTTTAAATCCTCATTAGTTTTCACATCTTTTTGAGTAATTAATGACATAACAACTGGTTGAAATAATTTAACTTTTGCTAAAAAAATCAATAAGGTAATGAGCTTCCTAACATTACATACAAACATCTTTATGTTTTTTGTTGGAAAATTTCCGATTATTTGTTTTTTCTACCTACAAGTATGCACGCGCATGTTTTTTTAAAAAGGGGAATGTAAACATTTGCAAGCCATCTATATAATTTAAGCCAATAAGTTTTTTATATTTACTCATTGCTACAGACTTAATTTTGCTAATTGTGTTTCATCCATTATAAAATCTGTCAGAAACCTTCTAGCTCATGTAAAAGAGGTATCATATGACACTTTTTATTGACATTTAGGTATTGTGCAAAGTCCATGCTTTAGTATGTTCATACTTCAGTATGTCTATACTTCAGTATGTCCATACTTCTGTATGTTCATACTTCATTACGTCCATACTTCAGTATCTTCAAACTTCAGTTTGCTCAAACTTCAGTATGTTCAAACTTCAGTATGTTTATACTTCAGTATGTTCATACTTAAGTGTGTTCATTTTTCGGTATGTCCATACTTTAGTATGTTCAAACTGATATCAAACAAAAATGTTTTAAAAAATATTGCTGAGATGGAAGTCTAATAATATTTTTGGGAGTGTAGAAGTTTCGCACAATCATTGTTGTCGAACACTAAAACGTTTTAAAGCAGCCGTGGCGAGATCTTGCTCAGAACCAAGAGGTTTGAGGTCCGATACCGGTTACTACCTAAGGCTACCAGCTAAAAAAAAAATTATTTGATTTGATTTGCAAAAATCAATAGTATTAATTTCAAAAAAAAAAATTATATTTACATGTCTTCAATTTGTATATATGTACACCAGACATATTTACAATACCAAAAGAAACTTAAGAATGCTGTTATGCGCATGAGCGTTTGACAATCGGTTTTAAATACTTAAAATAACTTATTTAAAAATTCGTGGTTTATAATATAAAGTGCTGCCTATTAATCCGGATTTTAAAAAATATACCAGTACTATGGACTTGCCATACCTACAAAATAAAATTGTGCAGTTGTAAGAAAAGTTGCAGTAGACTATGAGAAGTCTTTTCATCGAGAACCTTTAAAATACAAAATAAAGTAAAAAATTTAACCCTAAGAGCGCGACGAGCCACGATCGTGGCTGTCAGAGCGCGAAGAGTTAAGATCGTGGCTTTAAGAGTGGTCTTTGAAACTATGACTTTTTACTGCAAAATAATGCTGTTCTTATATTTAAAATGGTAGCATTAAATAGAGCACATTTTTTTCTATCTTTTGGTATATTGTTTTTATATATTTGGCATTAAAAATGAGCGACAGTGAAGAAAGTTGTATGGATGTTGAGAGTTATACCAGCGAAGAATTTTTAAGTTCCATCGATGACAGTTTGTTTGATGAAGGCACGACAACTTTAATTTAAAAATTGTATACAATATTATTTAATACAAATTTATCAACTGGTATGATAATTTTAATTTTTTTGTAGACTTCATTTCTGATGGCGATGTTATATTGATGATGTTGGTGGTAATGTTTCAGATGATTAAGTGTTTGTTCTAGGAGATGACCATGGTCCTGATGTTGTTGACTTTACTGGTGTATCACACCTATCCTTTAGAGAGAAACTGTACTGGAATAAAAGTCATCCTTATGCTTCTGCTCCCTGGTTTGTTACCCTCTTCAATCGTGACCGGTTTCAACTTTTGCCTAAATTTCTTCATTTTACAGACATCCATGTGCCAAATCAACAACCTTTCAATAAATATTATAAAATTCAGTTTTTAGTTGAACATTTTAACGACAAATGTCTTTATTATTAATATCCACAAAGAGACATTTCTATAGATGAGAGTATGGTTGGCTACAAGGGGAAGACACCACATCTGCGTCAATATATGCCAAACAAACGTCATTCTAGATTTGGGATTAAGTTATATTAGACAGCATTAATGGTTATTTGTGTCAATTTGAAATTTGCAGAGGAGGAAAAGACCCAGATGTAGTAGCCATTGCCTATGGTATGACTTATAATTTAGTTTTTTGTCTTTGGTGCCAAACTAATTCCCTCCATCAAGGTCATCACTTAGGTATTGATAATTATTATACTTCTCCTTAAATGTTACTAGATCTATATGCTCTTCAAACCACTGCAACATGCACATTAAGAGTCAACAGGAAAGGTCTACCAGAAATCTGCATTAAATCAAAATTAAAAAACAAGGTGGTTTGTCAATATAGAAAAGGTCCTTTGTTGTGTGTGGCATACCAAGATGGTAAAAAAAAGCCTATATTACTATCTACAGTTGCCAAAGCAGGCTTTACTGAAATGCGTAACAGAAGAGGAAATATAGTTATAAAACCAAATGTTGTTGCCCTTTACAATAAAACTATGGGCGGTGTAGATTTGGGTGATGCACAGCTCTATGTGTACTTGTCTGGGCATAAAACAATTAAGTGGACAACTAATGCTGTTTTTTCTCGATTTGGTAGGGCAATTTTAAATAGCTATTTATTGTATAAGCTCGATACGAATGAACATAAGCCAATGTCAAGAATTGATTTTTCAATAGCTATAGTGGAAAGTTTAGCCGGAGATTATTTTCCAGTTAAAGTAATTAAAAGGCAAACATCAAGAGAGATTGAAGTGGCTAGAAGTACAAGTGTTCCATATCCACTTTCCCAACATACAGCAAATGGCAATCCATTATATGGTCACAATCTTGTGAAAGTTAGTATAGAAAAAAAAATAAAATGTGTAGCTCGGCACCAAACTCGAGTCAACACAAGTTGGCAGTGTCAGTTATGTGGTGTTTAACTATGTCCAGCCTGTTTTTCTAATTATAGCACAAAAGTTGTCCATTAAAATCATAATACTACTTTTAATTTTATATAACCTTCAAAAAAATAAAGTTCAAAAATAGTTGTTTTCTTGTTTATTTTTTTGTTATGTTTTTTGCCGATTTTTTTTAGTTGAATTTTTCTGAACGGCGTTTGAACTTTATCGAGCGCTAAAGAGTAAATTTATAAAACACACATTAACCTTTTGAGGTCTACTGTTCAGTAATATTTTACTTTGTATAGTTGTTAATTTTATTTATTATATATATATATATATATATATATATATATATATATATATATATATATATATATATATATATATATATATATATATATATACACACACACACACATATATATATATATCTATGAATGTATGTATGTATATATATATATATATATATACATATATATATAAATAAATATATATATACACACACACATATATATATATATCTATGAATGTATGTATGTATATATGTGTGTATGTATGTATGTATGTATGTATGTATGTATGTATGTACGTATGTATGTTTGTATGTATGTATGTATGTGTATATGTAGGTATGTATCTATGTATGTATGTATCTATGTGTGTATGTTTGTATGTGTGTATGTATGTATTTTTTAATTTTAATTGTTACTACTATTATTTATTTTTTACATTTAATACATATCGATTAAACTGGTTTAGTTAATTATGATATCTATTAGTTTTTTCCTTCATGGGAATAAGATTATCCAATTTAATAAGTTCTATATTTTGAGGTATTATTTTGATGTATATATTGGGGCTATGGTATGCAATTGAAAGTCTCGAGAATATTGTTATTTTTTTAATGGCAATGTAAAGTTTCCTGTTCCTTGTGTGATATATCTGTTGGCGTTGGTTTGAAAAAAGTTATTAGTAAATCAAGTCGGAACAAATCCGCGCTTATATTTAAGCATGAATAAAATATTTTGGTAGATCTTAATTCGATAAATACTTAATGCATTCAAGTATTTAAGTAAAGGATTGGCATGAGAGAATTTTTTTAATTATAAATCAATCTTGATGCGCGTTTCTGGTGTATATATAGAGAATTTAGTTTAGATTTATTTGTACTTCCCTAGGCAATATTAGCATATGTTAGATAACTTTACATGTAAAAAGTGTAGAGAATTTTTAAATTTTCTTGGGAAAGTTTTTGTAGAGTATGACGACACTTTTTCATATTTTTGTACTTTTTGTTTCATAAATTTAGTATTAAATTGTAAAACTAATTATTTTGTTAACTCATTGATCTCGCGTTTTCCAGAATTAAACTTTTTTGACCATTTTCGTTCCCAGGCTTAAATCACTGTGATTTTTTGCAAAACATTCCTTTTTTTAAAACAGGAAGTGTTAGTTAAAAGTCTCATGCTTTTGTTTATGCAAATGACTTTCATCAATAAATTTTTATCACTTTTATGTTCTAAAGAAACAAAAAAAATAAATAAACTAGCACTACTGATGAAACATTAAAAGGCTTCTAGTGCTAAATATATATGTGGTAATATTATGTAAATAAATACTTTTTTTGAAGTTGTTATTTTGCTTGGCATTCATTTTTCATTATATATATATATATATATATATATATATATATATATATATATATATATATATATATCTTAAACGTCGTAATAGCATAATAAAATAAGTAATTATTTTTAAAAAAATAACACGATGTTTTTTATTTTTGACATGTTTCGTAAAGTTTATTTACATTTTCAAAAGATTATTTTACAATAATAAAAAACTTTAAAATAAATATTAAAAAATAGAAGCCTTTATCGAGAAATATTAACGGACAAAAAATTATACATAATAAACCAATATATTTATTACAAAATAACTCGGTAAATAACCAATCAAAATAACCAACTGTCAAAAAAAATAGTAATAATAAATAAACTGACAGTAAAATTAAATAGATAAGTTTATAGCATAATGTAAAGTTTGTTTATTAAGTGAGGGACTTTCCCATTAAATGTGGAGGGCTGACAACGTTAATTTGCTACAACGTTCTTAAAATATTAATGCTTAGTTGCGTTTGTTCAAGTTTCTCTCAATATTTATCTTGAATAAATATCGTTTGTTTGTGACTATTTTATTGTATTTGGTTTGATTTAGACAAAGTAATTATGCTGTTTGAAATATTTCTTACGATTACACTTGCACGAACAACAGCTCGTGATTAGGTACGCGTCAACCCTATATAAGGAAACCAATTATTGTCACACTTTTTGATTTTATTTTTAGGTAGCGCCAAATATATTATTTCGGTGGTGTTTCTTTTTCATAATTGGCTAATATATTTTCAATAATAACAATAATAACAATAATAACAACAATAATAACAACAATAATAACAACAATAATTTTAAAAACAGCAATACAGCAATAGTTATAACAATAATAACAACAATAATAACAACAGTAAGAATAATAATATTTGTTATGATAAAAATATAGTAGTAATAACAGTGATAATGATGAAGAGAATACTAATAAAAATGTTTCAGTTCGAGAAAGATTAAAATGATAAATTTAATAAAGAAGTTTAAATTAGTATTATAACATAACAGAAAAGAGAAAAATTTTAGATAAATATTAGCTCAGAGATACAGTTATAAATAATAAGTGCTAGAAGGGTATACAATTTATAAACAATTTTTTTTTTTTTATAATTAAATAGGGCAGTTTTAAATTTTGAGAATGATTTAAAAGGTTTGATTTGGGAAGAGAGATTGTTCTATGTTTGTATGCTTTTATGTTGTATGGATTCATAGTCATAATAAACAGTTCGACATTTAGGTACAGATAACTTAAAGCTGCAGCGTAGAATATAGTTACAATTTTCCCTATAATTAAAAATAGTTAGTAAATGTAAGAGGTAGGTAATAATGATTTTAATTCCAAACATATAAGTAAAATGATGGAAAAAAAAAAACACAATTAAAGAATTTTAGATAAATAATAAAGTATGCTAGAGGATGAACTAGTATGTTGGAAATAATTTTAGAGCTCTTTTTGACGATAAGTTAGCCTTAAAAGTATTTTTTTTCCATAAACAAAGGAATGGTTAAGGATCCCACTTATTATCCTAATTTTTCGCGTTTATTTTAATAACATTTTGGCAATGGCAGTAATCAGACAGACAACATTAAGACAGTAATCAATATGAGAAAGACATCTCCAACCTTGCAAAAAAGTTGTCTTGTATGGAAAGTGTATGATTGGGTTTTGTGTATATTTAAAAAAAATGGAGTATTGGATATACTGTGGAGATAATATTATTCAAATCATATAGTAGTTGCCAATTTTTTATTTTGTTTTTGCAAAACAATGCTTTAAAATAAAAACTATACAAGTTTTACGGAAGGTAAATAATTAGCTATTAATAAGTTTTACGGAAGGTAAACAAAATTGCCATATTTGGGATCAGAGATAATTGTATGAATAACGGACAGGATATGAATACTTTTTATTGGCCAATCACTTCCAAGAAAATAAATTACTAAATTGAAATAACACACAAAAAGAAATTGGATAATTTGTTTTTGTGTGTAAATTTGTTCCTCAGCTTCAACTTTTTCTCTTTGTAGCGGCCTTGTTCGTCAACTCTTTAACTCCGAAACACGTTTCGGAGTTAAAGAGTTGAGAGAGGGTTGTGACCTCAAAAAACTAGCTTTTCGGCGTTGAATGACAAAAAAAAAAAAAGGAAAAACGATACGACTAAAAAAAAACTAACGCGTTTTTTTTTTGCAAAAAAACAAAAATACAGAGAACTTCTCTACAAGTTTTTCATGGTTTGTTTTTAGTTTTTTTTTTTAGTAATCTTTAAATTTTAGATATTAATGAACCTTTAAACAGATCCAGCTCCGCTAAACCTTCCAATATACTTGTTACTCTATAAATTAGCAACAACTATTTAGACATCAATGTTAAAATAAAAACCTGCGAAATATAAACAAAATTATGTTTTGTAAAGAAATTGTTCAAGTATACTATTATGTATTATCTTATAATCCAGTTACAATAAACCTTTAAATATACATGTATTTACTTAATATAATATTCAAGTATCCTTACTTTTTATAATACTATGGATTTTAAATATAGTTAAGGGGCTGTCTATTAACTATGTCAACAAAATAGAGGGAGAGTGGTCTGAAAATTTTTGCCAATCGTTGAGGGGGGGAGGTAAAGAAAAGTTGACGTCAACAATGTTACGTTTTTAAATAAATCAAATTACTTACAAAAAATGCAAAAAAAGTATGCTTTTTAAAAATTTTAATTTTCTTTGGGAAAGAGGTGGGGGGAGTCAAATTTTGACATAATTTAATAAGGGAAGTTTGAAAAATTATCGACAAAAGGGGGAGGGAGGATAATCAAGAAAAAAATCTTATTCGAAAAAAAAAATTTTGTGAAAACTTTGATAGGTTATTTCAGAAAAAAAATAAGTTGATTTGAGTAAAAATCACAACCAAGAATCTGGGCAATGTGTACGATGTTACTTAATTGAACTTACTAAACAGAACCTGTTTTCTAAAAAATCATCTAAAATAATTTTTTAGACAGTTATTTAAATTTTTCTGATAATTGTTAGCATTATAATAAATTTCTATATAACATGTAATGAGCTTTATTAATTAAAAAAATCCTTTATATCTTTCTTTGCATTTTTGGACTAGATTTCTACGATGCTTACTAATCCTGCAAGAAAAATGTGAAACATAATTCTTATTGAAAATCGAAAAAACTGGTTGTTTTTGTACTTTTGAATTAAAATAATTAGTCGACCAATCAGTGTCAAGCAAATTTTATATTTTTAGAAAAAAGAGAGCGTTAAGAGAAGGTTACGTCAGATATTAACTCTAAAAGTTATGAGTGATTTTTTGCCTTGCCAAAAAAATTGATTCAAAGGTGGCAAAAACTTAATTTCTAAAATTTTTCAAAAAAATCTTATGATTTTAAAACCGGATTCCGATTGAACTAAACATTTTGATTGGATCTAAAGCCTCTACAGCAAGCGCCAACCAATCAGTTTTAACCAATCACGATGTTAGTTTCTTTCAGGATTGTTTTTCTCGTTCATAACATTTGAAACTATTCAATGTTAGTAAAATTCTTAGTTTTTATTCATAAATATGGCAGACAGTCTAATATATTCTACTACCGATTGCTTTTAAGGCATCAGATAAACTTTCATCTAATATCCTCAAAACTTGCTTAATACATTTTTTGAATAGTTCTTTAATCAGAACCATGAAAACGTTAGGAAAGTGTTCAAAATTAAGTCGTCGATTTGCCCCGCATAGATGGCAACTTAAGAAAAGAAAATTCTACCAAACCAAAACCACATCAAAAACTATGATCAAAAACGTATAAAAAAAGATGTGATATAATTTTTAAAACTAATAAATTATATGTTTATATAGGTCTATGCAAAAAAAAACACCCAGAAACCTGTTTGTAGGAAATTCCAACACAACAAAATAAAACTGTTGTCAAATAAAACACTGTATTTCATTATAAAATGATAAAATAATGTCTAACCAATACAAGAGTAACATACAGTAAAAATAAATTTCAGTTTAACATATTTACCGTTACTTAAATGACACCAGTGTTCATAGAATTTACATATATCCCAGTCATCACCAAATAATTGATCAATAGGATCACCATAAATAAATTTAAATTACCAATAACGTTGTATTTTCTCATTCATTCATTATCTCTCATGTCAGCTTATTCACTTTTTCCTTTTTTGTTATTAGTCGGGCTTTTTTTAATAGTGATTGTTCTTTTTTTTATTATAATTATTTTTTGGTTACCATCTATATTATTTCTTTTTGTTGTTTGTTTGTTTTTCGCTTTATTTTCTTATTTTATTAAGGTGTCACTCCAATAAATAGTTTTTAACTATACGAGTGACACCAAACCTAATTTTGTAAAATTATAAATAAATCTGTAATTTTCTTTCAATTTTATGGTTAAATAAATAAATAATATGCAGTTTCATCAATTTTTTATCAAAAGTTAAATGATAATTTTTTTTTTTACTTTTTTTTGACTATTTCATTCTTGTTTAGTTTTTTCAAATCATCTTCCAAACTTTTTTTAGTTGCAACTTTTTTAAGCTGGCCTTTTTTTCTTTACCAACTTTCTTTATATTTTGCTTTATAAATTTTTCTTGTTTCTCAAGTGCAGCTAATTAAACTGCAGTTTAAAAAAGAAAATTCTTTGTCGCTTTGTTTACACTTTTGCTTTACTACACTTCCTTTTATTTCTACCTGGGTTCTACTTTTAATCTACATTTCACTGAATACATTTCGATTTCATTTTTAACAAATGGTAACAATAAAGACTACTTGAAGTTAAATGACATGGTCAATACTGATGAAACCGCTTCAAGTCAACCGCATCTGTGATACTGAGCTGTCTTTTCGGTGATCACAAAATACTGGAACAAAATATTATAGAAAGACTATATAAAAAATACAATCAAAATCATCATAAAAATAATCAGGTTTATTTTTATGTTATGTTTTATTTTATTATTTAGCATAAGTGCCCAATAATTTAATGATATTATTAGATATTTAAATAATAAAGATTGAAACAATAAGGTTAAGATTTGCATAAAAAAGTAATAAAGACATTTTTAACGTTTGGTTCTAAGAAATAAACAAAGAACCTAATTGCCTTAATAATTTAATTTACTTACTTGTTCCTGATGCATTATCATTCCTGATGCAAACAATCTGATTTGTTGGCGCTGGGTTATTACTTGCCAATGATAGTGCAAAGTCATTTAAAAAAAAAATCTTATAATTAAAGGTCCAGATTCCGGTTTCTTTAAACTCTTTTTTTCCTATGCCAGTTGTTGCTAATAAGTCATATGCCTTGCGAGTGCAGGAATCTGTTCTTCAGTGATTGGTCTACCTAGATGATTTACCAACCAGTTTTAGCATCGTTGACTTTATTTTTTTTGGTTTTAAATCGTGAAAAAAATTGCAGTGTTAGCATTGTGATTGAATGCATTTTGTATACAATGTACACAACTTCATTGACACTATCAATGTATAAAAACAACATACAAAGACACTAGTATATATATATATATATATATATATATATATATATATATATATATATATATATATATATATATATATATATATATATATATATGTATATATATATATATATATATATATATATATATATATATATATAAACAGATTAAGTAATTTTAAAGAAAAGCTAATAGCTTTAAATCATATGTGATCAAAACGTCCCACAGGGACCCATAGTTGGGCCCCTATAATTTTTAATATATATAACCACTATATATAACCACTATTTTTAATATATATAACCACTAAAATTTTTGCTGATGACGCAAATCTAGTCCAATCTCAAACAAACATAATTTTTAGTAATATGACACAAAAATTGAAAAATAAGGTTGTCCCTAAATATCGGTAAAACACGAAAGCTGCTGAAAGTATTGGAGCAAATGTAGATAGTAATATGTATTTATATGTTAATGTTTATCTAACATATGTTTATATGTGTATAAAACATATGTCAAATAAACAACAATTAAAACAATAAAATTATTCGTTTATCCACTGCCATTTAAATTATGCAAATATTGTATGGAGAAGCGCCCACAAAACTAAACTTAAATTTTTTTATCAGCATCTTAAACACGCAGCTCACCTAATCAATTTTGTAAATCATTTTTCAAATTCAAAACCACTTCTGAGAGAAATGAAACCCTTAAATGTATACAAACTAAATGTTTGTAATATTTCATGTTTAAATGTAAAAACCATTTATCTCCTAATGTATTTATAAACCTTTATAATGTAAAACCCATAACAAATACAATCTTCGTAATGAAAAAAATCTCCAATAACTTTTTTGCAAAACTAAATTTGAACAACTGTTTATTTCTTATTGCGGTCCTTTTTTATGGAAAAAAATAATTTTGCATAACTTTGATTTGTCTTTAAAATGGACCTTCTTTTAAAAAAAAAAATTAAATAAAGTTATTTTCTCAACAGAAAATATTTGCTTTTAGTTCTTTTGTTTCATATATTTTATCCAGTATATTTATATTTTAAATGCACTGTTACATATAGTTTATTTTGACTTATTTTTACTGGTAAATTTGATTTTTTTTTCTTTGTTATTATTATTATATTTGATATTGTAAAGTGATTTATGACAGGATCTTCGTAAAACAACTTTAAAGTCTTTTAACCTTTTTTTCTTTGGTCAATACCGTAGACTTTTTCTATCACATTATTTTTTTTGATCTTGTACAACTGAGTTTTCACTTTTGGCACTTTTACTTTTTTCGGTACCTCAACGTCAGCAACTTTTGCAAGATTTGCATTTACATTTAAACAAACAAAAACGTCTTCATCTTTTGCGTTAATAGTATTATAATCTAATTCCATTGCTTCTGCGTACGACAAACTTGTTTCTAACAAATTAACAACATCGCACTCTAGAACTGATGATGTATATTTGTTACAAATAGAAAGTGGTTTTTTTCTCTCAGTATAAGATTAATATAAAATATACGATTGAGTTTACCGATCTTTAAAAGTAGGCAACCAAGATTTAAAAAGAGAAAGAGATAAATTTTAAGCTTCATAGTTTTATCTATCAGCGTTCAAAAATTATGACGATATAAAGTTTAAACCCCCCTCAATTTGAGGAGGTTACAAATTTTATATGGTCATAATTTTTGAACGCGGTGAGATAATACTGTGAAACTTAAAATCTAAAAATAAATATAGGTCTAGTTGAGAATAGTACAAAAAACATTTTATTAAACTGATGCCTCTCACGTTTTGGGTGGGGGGTGGGGGAGTGGGGGGTTGGATGAAGTTAAAAAACTATTTCGTTCCCAGCCTCCAATCACTTGCAATTTTTTGTAAAGCATTTTTATTTGACATAAGCATAAGCATGCAAATGTTTGGAGTTTGCTCCATATCTGGAAGTCAAACACCAAAAAATCCTGGATCTTGTAGTATGAGGTTTTCACTCCCGCGTTATTTCTACTCCCCAGTAAAAATCTCATACTAAAATTTTACTCCCATTATAAGATTTTTATACCCATAAAATATTTTGCAGCAAAATGTATTTTTCGACTTTATTGAATTTTGAGAATACTTTTTAAAGTTTTAAAGACTGTGACTTTTTAAAAAGCAGTAAAAAAGCGACTCCGTTTAATATGAACATTATTTAATATTTTTGTAACGATTAAATCAATTTACAAAATTTTAGGCATTACTATTAACAAACAAAATGTCGCCGTTGGACGCTTTAACCTAACTCTTTGTTTGACCATCGAAAAAAAATATATTAGCATATATAACAAAAGAATATATAAACTGCTTCTTCAGACCAGTTTATTTTATCAAACTGGCAATGAAGATAAACATAAGTCGGTTTTTGGAAAATTTTTCAACCGTATGCGCGACGAGGTACACGAGGAAATTATTAGATACTTAAATATTACTTAAAGATTTATTTATTGAGATGCTTGATAATTTGTGATAATAAATTGCTCGAAGATGCAACATATGGAATCGACAAGGATATAATAGGATATGCTTCATTTTTGGGGAATAGAAGAGCGTACTTTAGATCGTAACTTTTAAAAAAAATTACCCGCTTCTAAACATTCTTACTTAAAGATCGTTTAAAAGATGTTTAAAAAATGTTTAAAAGACATTCAGAACGTAACTTTCAAAAAAAAATGCCTGAAGGGCCATATCACGGCGTTAATTTGTGTTCAAAAATCTTGCGATTGCCAGTTTGCGCGTGTTTTTAAACTTACAGGCATAATAAGTGGAAACCATGAAAATATAGCTATAGAATTATAATAGACAAATCAATATCAACATTTTTTTTGCGAGTTGTTTCTATCAGTACACAGTGGGCCAGTAGGTGGACGAAATGGGAAAAATTTTAGTTGTCTAATCTTGAAAACTTATTTAATTTTAGTATCTACATATATTAGGAGAAATCTATTGATAATTTATTTATATTAAATCCCTTAGTTACCAGGACTCTAAGCATTTGAATATTGAGATAAAATAAAAAAATAAAAAAATTATAAATAAGTAATTAACGGTGACATCAACGTTGTGTTATATTTCAATTACATCTACGTTTTTGAAACAAAAAATTAGTACATGTTATTCTAGAGTATTTAGAGATAAGAAAAACCAATGTGTGAAATAAATTTGTCATAGCATGTTATCTCAGTTATACTTTGAAAATCACAGATTAAAAAAAAAAATTTCTTAAGAAACTTATTTTTTGCCGCACAATAACTAATAATTACCACAATTTGCCATGTGTTGTCTTATATTTATTTGAGCTATATGATGCTTCAATCGAGTTTTAATTGATTGCTCGTCCCCTTAAATCCCCGTTCAGATTTTATGTATGTTTTAACTTGGTTGCTATGGTACTAAATTTTGCATAGCAACAACTCATTTTTACATTAACGTTGCTTTAACAGTATTTTACTTGCGCTAAATACACAATATTGGGGGTATGTATTAAAATGAGATTCAGAATTCTTATGAGGTTAACTTTTTTTGGTTACTATGGATACCTTACTTTGCATAACATAGCAACAACATATTTTCGGTAGTTGTTAGTAATTTAATTACTAACACTGACAGTAATTTAATTACTTTTAATTTTAATTGCTAACACTTGTAGTAACTTAATTATTAACAAGTATTAGTAGTCCAGGCGGCATATATATTATAACATTTTACTTTTAAATACAAAATACTTGTTACAATAATTATTTAGATATGGTTTTGTTAAACTTAGACATTCATAATTTTCTCCAAAAAAACAATCTTAGTATTTCAAAACAAAATATTAGTGAAGTTATATTAAAATTTATTCAGCCAAAATTTGCTGATTTTAAAGACGTTGATTTTAGACATGCTGTTCAACGATTTGTTTACTTGTGTAAAAAAAAGTGGAAATCTGCAAACTATACTGTGAAAAATTTTGAAAAGAAGTTTGTGAACTGGCTTTATGAATATTTAATTGTCAGAAAAAAAGACAATGAACCAACTGCAAGTAGACGTGGTTGAAAACCAGTTGCATTTGATAATAGTTCTAATAAAACTAAAAAACGGCGTGTATCTTGTTTAATTGAATCTCATTCATCCAATGAATTATTTTTTGCTGCTAATAAAAAATTTAGAGATGAATCTGTTGTTATTGCTGCCAAGAATGTTTTAAATATATCAAATACAGATAAAGCAACTAAATATTCAGCAGACGAAGCACTGGCTTTAATAATTGATGCAAGTCTGACAAAAGCTTCCTATCAATTGATTAGAAGCGGAGCCTTGGAGAAAGAATATAACATCTACCCCGCTTACAATGATGTCAGAGATGCAAAATTGAAATGTTATCCTGCAAACATAACAGTGGAGGACTATTCAGCTTCAGTTCCTTTAAAAGATTTGATGACTCATACTTTGCAAAGAATCTGTGCAGTTCAGGAACCTGTGCTAAGGCACTTGATATTGAACGACAAAGCAATAAAAACAATGACACTAACGTGTAAGGCTGGTTTTAATGGTGCTACTGGCCAAAGCATTTATAAACAAGTTTTATCAGAACCCGACATAAACAGAGATTTTAAGCGTGAAGAAACATTATTTATTACTTGTCTTGTCCCATTGGATTTGACTGGATTTAACAACAGCAACGAAAAGGTGCCTATTTGGAGAAATCAAAAGTTGTCCTCCACAGCCTATTGTAGACCCATAAGATTTGCATACAAAATGGAATCCAAGGAATCTGTGATTGAAGAAGATCAGTACATTAAAAGTGAGATAGAAAGCTTGGGTATGATTTTATTAGAGGTTTGCGGATCTTCTATTGAAGTGAATTGTATTATTGAACTTACAATGATTGATGGGAAGGTTCAAACAATATTATCTGAAAAAAATAACTCATACCAATGCTGTTCAGTGTGTGGTGTCTCTCCAAAAAATATGAATAGTCTTGATATCCTTAATATAGATTATACTAACAGAGAGTTCAAATATGGTCTTTCCAGTCTTCATGCATGGATTCGATTTTTTGAGATGTTATTGCACATTGCATATAAAAAAGAAACAAGAAAGTGGCAAGCAAGATCTAAAGAACACAAAGAAAAGGCATCTGTAGCTAAACAAAAGATTCAGACTGATTTTATGAACAAAATGGGACTTGTTGTTGATTTCCCTAAAAGTGGTGGTTCTGGAACAAGTAATGATGGCAATACCTCAAGGCGTGCTTTTGCACCATATGAACAAACAGCTGAAATTCTGGGTATTGACCAAAACCTTATATTCAGATTTTACATTATCTTGGTAACGCTCTCTTCAGGATTTGAAATAGACTGCTTAAAGTTCAAGGATTATTGTTTTGACACTTTTAGACTATATGTGTCCCTTTATCCATGGTATTACATGGCTCAATCAGTTCACAAAGTATTGATACATGGACATGACATAATTAAAAGCCTTACATTACCCATCGGACTTATGTCAGAGGAAGCTCAAGAGGCTAGAAATAAAGACTTTAAATCTTATCGCGAAAATTTCAGCCGAAAAACATCCAGAAAAGCAACAAATACTGATCTTATCAATAGACACCTAGTTTCCAGTGATCCTGTTATTTCATCATTGCGTAAATCAACATCACACCAAACAAATCATAAAGCATTTCCTTCAGATGTTTTACAATTACTTAAACAATCTTCAAACGATATTATTGTTTTATAATTTTTTGATGTAATTTAAAATTGATAACGTTTTCTTGCACTATTTTTGCTTTTATTATTCCTAAAACATTATTTACCTAAATACTCAATTTTTATTCAATATAGGTGGGTCAAAAATCCGATAAGATATTCAAATATCAATTTATTACTTTGTAACTAAGGAAAGTATCCGGTAACTAAGCAATATAAGTATCCATAACAACTAAATTTAAAAAATTATCACTTTTGTAAGAAGTGTGATCTCATATTGGTACTCATGCCAAATTTAGTGAATATAGCACTTATAAAATATCTGCAGATAACAAAAGTAGGTTGTTGCTAAGCAAAATAAAGGTATCCATAGCAACGAAATAAAAAAATATTACCTTCATAAAAAGCGCAGACATCATATTAGTACTCATACTAATTTTAGTGAATATAGCTCTAATATTAAATTAGTTATGAATTTTGTCCAGTAAAAGTGCATTCTGGCCCACTGTGCAGTAAAGGGTATTTTGCGTTAAACTTGAATTTGATTTATAAGAAAACAAAGCATATGGATCATAGGTCTATATACTGTAATATATACCGTGTATGCATCCTACCATTTCTAAATATATCTTGAGAATAAACTCTCACATTGATAACATAATATCTTGAGATTATACTCTCACATTGATAAGATGATATCTTGAGATTATAAATTTACAAATACTCATCGTAAATTAATAGAATTTGGTTAGGTGTCACTTATATAGCTAGAAACTAGTGACTGGAGTGACACCTAAAAAACATAAAAAATATAAATAAGAGAGAGAAAAAAAGAAAAGATTGTTAAACAAGTAATAATGATATATGTAATAATTATTTTAATAATACAAAATAATAACAACAATAATAAAGTAACAATAATATTAAGAATAATTGTAATCTTCTATATATGTAAAAGGCAATGTGTGTGTGTGTTTGTTTGTTAGTTCTCTATAGAAATCCAAACCGCCGGACCGATCTCGATGAAATTTGGCATGGGGGTAGTCCTCGAGGGGGAGAAGGTTCTTAGCTGGATTTTGACCCCGTACCCCAACCCCCGGGGTCAAGGGGGCCCAAAAATGGGCCCCCCTGACCCCGGGATCAGAGGGGACCATTTTTTGGGCCCATTTTTGTGTACAGATATCAGGTAAGCCAGTTTAAATATTGGCCCAAGCAACGCCGGGTAACTCATGCTAGTACAGTATAAATTGTATGTACATATCATAGATAGTAATTAAATATAATAATAATATAAAATGTTGTTATAATAACACAATAATAAATAAATATAATACAGATAAATAATAAATAAAGCAAAAATCAAACCACTAGTTCGTTAAAGAAATTATATACCGAAGACAACTTCAGTACAGAGAGAAATTATAAAGAAATACACTTCAACAATATATTTTTAAAGGGGATATTTTTTTTTTAGACTCTTTTATTAATGCAGGAATACACTGGTTCCATTGGGAAATACATTGTTGTTTTGTGAAAAACTTACCATATTTAATTGTGCTGGAAAAAGAATAGTATAGCTTACTATTTTCTGTATTCCTGGTGTGATGATTGTGAACTTCATTTGTTTTAATAAAAAATATAAAAAAGAGTTTGGTAGTTTATTTTGGAAAAAGTCAAACACAAATAGACAATTGTAAAACTTTACAAGATCATGGAGTTTTAGGATATTTAGTTCAGAAAATTTTTTTTGGATATCAGATCTCATTGGTGAAAACGTCATTATTCTAATAGATGCGCGTAGTAAACTAGCAATGCCATTAACTAAAAAGTTACTTTTTTGACCCCAAACAATGCAGCAATAGTAAAGGTGAAAAAAGAATAAAGAAGAACAAATCATTCGAAGAGTTTGGATAGAAACATAGTAACGAATTAAAGAAAGCATTCTGTTAGCTCGTGTAAGTTATTTTTTTTTTAAGATGATACAGTTGATTATACCAAGATAGTTTTCATCAAGATATACTCCAAGGTATTTTATATATTTTGACGGAAAAAGTTTTTTTCCGTTAATTTTAATTTTAATATTATCAATAGTTTTTTGAGGGGAATGAAAAATAATGTATTCAGTTTTATTGACATTCAACGAAATACGATTACTATTTAACCAGTTAAATAAGCGATGAAGATCTTGATTAACTTTTTTACAAAGAGTCGTAAGTGATTTGTTGATATATAAAAAATTGGTATCATCAGCATAATGATGTACCTTGGAGTTTTTTAATGAACATGATAAATCATTTATATGTAATAAAAACAATATCGGTCCAATAACGGGACCTTGTAGAACACCATGTTTAATAACTTTATGTGTGGATTCAAATCCAATAATTGAAGCAAACTGAGTGCGATCCTTAATATATAAAGAAAACCAATGATTAGTAATACCACGTATTCCGAAGTAGTTTAATTTTTTTATTTGAATTTTGTGATCAACCGTATTAGCTTTTTGAAGATCTATGAATACACCACAAGCAAAGGAACCACTGCAATTGCACCACGAATCATTTCGGTAATGCTAATAAGAGTATGAGAAGTGGATTTGAGCGAAACCCAAACTGTCAAATATGAAAACAAGCGGAGTTATTCAAAAAGTTGTAAAAACGAGAATACATAAGTTTTTCTAAAAGTTTGCTTACATATGATAATAATGAGATTGGTCTGTAGTTATTACATTTAAATTTTGAGTTTTTTTTTTATGAATTGGGATAACAGAAGTAGTTTTTAAGATATCAGGTAATACACCGATGATGAATGACAGATTAAATAGTTCAGAAAGTGCAGGAAAGATACCATTTGCCTGAGCTTTAAAAATAGATATTGGAATGCTGTTAGGTCCCGAAGCCTTGCTGTCATTAAGAGAATGAATAATATATAATACTTCGTTTTTGTCTGTAGGTTTTATGAATATTGATTGAGAATTAGGATTTTTAAGATTTTTATTAAAGCCGGTATTGGATGAGTGACTCTTTTTCTGTAATTCTTCCGAAACTGAAACAGAGAATGAATTAAAAGATTCCAAAAATTTAATGGGGTCATATATCATGGAGTTCATAGAAGATAAGCAGGAAGGATATGAGTTAACTCTTTTTACTACAACGGGTGAAAGCAACAAGTAAGTTTCTATATGTTTTATATGGTTTTTCTAGATTAAGTTTGTTATTAGGATTCTTTGTTTTAAGAAATTTGTTACATATTTTATTTCGTATTTTAATTGAAGTCAAGATTCCTAGTGTTACCCAAAGTTTGAGACCCCTTGATAAACAGCAATTGTTTATCAAGGGGTCTCAGAAGGTGTTTATTAATGGTGCATGTTTATCAAAAAGAAAATTGAAACTTGTGAAAAACTCTTCAAACAACTTATTAGTCTTACCTTTGTCGTCATTGATTACATTAGTCCAGCTAACTTTTGAGAAATCACTACATAATTTCTTGCAATTTATATTTTTAAGAGACGAAAAATGCAAATTTTACGAGAATTAATTTCGGTTCTATATAATGGATGTATTAAAAAGTGGGGTAAATTATCTAAAACTGTTGTAAAATTACCAGCAAAAGTATTTGTAGAAGTTGCATTAGAAAATATATTATCAATTAATGTTTTGGAGTGATTCGTGATTCTTGTTGGCAATGAAATAAAGGGAAGAAAGTTATTTAAAGCAATGAAGTCTAAAAATTCAGAGACAGAATTGTCAGAGTTTGCTAATAAAAGATTGACATTAAAATCGCCCATTAAAAAAGTTTTTTTTTTTTTTTCCATATATAGTTTTTCAAAAACTGGAATTAAATATGGTTTAGTAAATTCTGAAAAATCCATGTTAGGATGGCGATAAATACAGCCGATAATGATGTTTGATTTCTTAGGAAAAGTGATTTCCACAAACACAGATTCTAAAAACTTTGGTTTAAGCATATTAAGAACGTTTTGAGGTTTGTAAATTAAAGTATTAGGTATATAAAGTAAAGCTTTTCCAAAATAAGATTTTGTTGGAGTGTGCTCATAAACATACCCGGTAAGATTTAAAGGGATAGTTGGCAGGATGTCATTTTTTAGTTTAGTTTCAGTTATGCCAATAATACTGAATTTATGGGTAATAACAGATAAAAGTGAGTTTAATTCGTCAAAATTTTTAATAAGAGAAGCAATATTTAATTGAAAAAGAGAAAAACTATTTCTGTCGATGTTAGCAGAGTTGAAACATTCTATGTCCTTTATTTACAATTAATAGGGTTTTCTTCGATGTATGCGTCATCGTCATTGTTGTTATTAAATTGATGGGAAATGAAGTCATTAAGTTCATTATAATGATTAGACTCTTTGGTGTTGGGAAAAGATGTTATGTTGTGTGAGAGTTCATTAATATGAATCACTTTATCATTTATTGTTTGAAGACGCAGTTTCTTGTCAGATAAAGAACTAAATGGAAAAATATATTTTTTAAATGAAATACAAAACCAAGATGTTTTAGAGTTTTCAATGTCCTAAATTCTATATCATTCAAACGACAACATTTTTTATGAAAAAGGTTTAGGCAATGATTACATTAAAGATAGTGATGGTTTTTTTATTAATTTTCTTGAAACAATCTTTCCAGTGAGTAGACATTTAAGTAGTACAGTTTATAAAATGAAATGATTGGATGAAGTGAAATAAGGAAACAAACAGTAATATGAACAGCAATATAACCAAAAATATTTAAAATAATAATAGTATTTATTAATAATACAAACCAATTAATAAAATAATATTTATTTAAAAATTAAAACTAATAATGAAAAAAATACTTTTAACACTGTTAGGGAAGAATAACGTAAATATATATTAAAAATAAGTTATAATTAGTTAAATTATAAGTTATAAGTATAAAATAAAATAAATTGTATTAAAATAATAAAAAATTATGAATGATTATAAGTAAAATATTCAAGTTATAAGATGTGAAAATATATTATAATAAATTATTAAGTTTATACTTAGTAATATAAGTTAACAAACTATATAGATATATAATAATAATAATAAAAAGTGTATACAAAAATAAATAATAAATTTAAAAAAAAAATAAAATAAAGAATAAACAAAACAAAGGTAGAAAAATAAATAAAATGAAATAAAATAAGAATAATTACATTAAATTAAAAGCGTATTATAAAATAAACAAACTAAATTCTTCTTATAATTCACTACAATCTTCGAGTTCAACTATTGCTTTTTCTTCTTTCTTCTTCTTTTTTTTTT
The DNA here is from genome assembly GCF_038396675.1 of Hydra vulgaris. NCBI lineage: Eukaryota > Metazoa > Cnidaria > Hydrozoa > Anthoathecata > Hydridae > Hydra > Hydra vulgaris. The sequence goes on from NC_088931.1 coordinate 78,001,676, forward strand.
AGTTTACTTAATTCTTTTTTTTTTTCTTTCTCACATTGATAACATAATATCTTGAGATTGTACTCTCACATCGATAACATAATATCGTATTGATATTCGCAGAAAAAATATTATTAAAACACACTAATTATAATTATTCTCATAAATAAAAATCAATTATTAAACAACTAAAAATTTAAATGAAAAATAATTCTTTAAACTTATAATTTTGTAAAAAGACAACATTAATCAATCTTCAAAAATAATTTAAAGAAATCATGAAACATAACTAATCTAATTAGTAAATAAAATAAAGAACATACTACTATAAAAAATATTTTAAATTAGCTTGTAGTCGGAGGTTCTTTTAACCTCGTAAGGTAAGTTGTCAGTAGATCCTGCCAATACCTAAAAAGCAAAAGTAAAAAATTACTACTTTCCTACCAATCTATCATCCAAGGTCTATTTTCATTCAATCATAGCTATTTTCATTCATATGCATATTCATGCATAGCTTGTTGAACAGCCTAGCTTTAGATATGTTGTGGACTAAATAGCTAACCTTAAACTTAACTTAATCTTAAATAAATAGAACTACTATATACATCTACACCTTAATTTATTTAAAATAAAATAAAAAGCATGACATTAGGAAAGGTGTCATCTTATTGATATTTTTATAACAGGTAATATTTATCAAAACTAAACAAATTATTTTTATATTTTGAATATGCTATCTTCTTCATAAATATTGTATGAAAATATCTTGAAATGATATAAAAAATTCAAGTTTAAAAAATATATCAACTATTATGAATAAAAATAATTTCCGAAATTGAGATATAATCAATATACAAAAGGATTTTCAGAAATGAAACAAAAAAATTTGCTGCTTGTACGTTTTTTTTGATATTTGTTAGCACAAATTTTTCAATAAAAAGGCCATACAACTGAACAGCTTCTTAAGCCACAATGTTTGCAGTACCAATTTTGGAAGTCATTAAATCTGTATTATCTATTATGAAATTCACAATACTTGCTTGGATCATGGCTTTACTTAAATAACTCTAACCCAAACATCAAGGTTTATAATAATCTGATATCTTGTATCAGATATTATTCAACGTCAAAAAACATACCACAAAAAGCTTTTGTTTTTGAACAAGCAACATATAAATGGATGTTAATGAATATAAATGAGAGAAACACCAACATATGTACAAAAAATTATTAATAGCAAACATTTAAATCTGTTAAAATGTCAGTTCGAAAAATCTGTAAAGATGCCAGTTAGTTACTAATTTAATGTAACATTATTCAAACAGTCTATTTAAGTATACTAATTATAATTCCTGAAATACTTTTTTGTAACTGTTTATACTTTTTATTCACAGTAGTACCAGCCTTTACATTCCTAGAAATCTTTTAATAATAAAATTGTTGTAATGAATAAAACTCAGTGATAAAAATGTTTATCAATTTAATAATAACTTAATAATAAGTTAATAATATGTAACCAATTAAAAAGTTATCCTTCATAAAATTATTTAATGAATTTATAACACAAGTATACAAAAAAAAAAAGGATTATAAAATCAAGATCTTTTGCATACAATTTTAAAACTTAATGAAAACATAACTTTGAAATGCATGAATACAAAATAAAACATTGAAAAAACAGAAAACAAAAATATAAAAGTAAAAATAATAAATAGTATAAACAATTATGAAGATCTAATAATTAAAAGAAAAAACTTTAAACTTCAAAAATTTTCAAGCAGTTTTTTTTCCTACTAAGTCTGCTTATCTCAGCAAAATAGAATGAAAAGTAGTATTTAGTAAGATTAAATATCTTAATAACACGATAAAGTAGAATAAACGTAAACTTCATAAAATGATCTCATTACATTTCTCGGTTAAACATAAATAACACTGATGTATAGCCAGTTACACGTTGCAAGTTAAGATATTTGTAAACATTTATTCATACTATTTTATATATATATATATATATATATATATATACTATTTATACCAACAAATATATTATTTGTACAAAAATTATTTTATTAACTATAAAATCTTTTTAAAAACATTTAAAATGTAACAAATTTTTAACATCCAAGATAAGTCTTTATTAAAAAATAGTTTTTTTTTTTTTTTAATCAAGTATTTAAAAAAAAAACATTTTATTTTTAAAATGGCTGCCAATTTTCTGAAAATTTGTCAAAAAGTCACATAGAAACATTACAGATAAACTCAGACTTATCTTTTACTTCATTACTAAAAATATTCCACATATGGTCCTTAGTGTGTTAGGTCCATATTTAGTTAGAGATTTTAAAGATAACTAATTATTTTAGGTTTAAAGACTTTTTGAAAACAAAATGCGTAAATTTTTACACAAAAGAATACGATATCTTAAGTTATAGTTATTAACTTTCAAAATCTTCAGCTAAAAAGAAAGATATTAATGCAAGTATCGATTTCAAATGTAAAACTATGTGTATGGAAAAGGTAACATGTGGTTTATCGAGCATCTTTTTGTAGTCTTATTTATCATGATTTAAATAATACGAAGAATGTGTAGAATTATAGAAATTCTTTCATGAACAAAAAATATAACTTATATTTTAACATATTAACACATTAAAACATTCACTTTTTGACCAATTAAGCCATAAACCTTGATTTCTTAACTACATATTTTAGCGTAGACTGAACCAAACATAAAAATATTCCAGTCTACACAACATTTAATTTTGATAGTCGCGCGGACAATTCGCGTTGCGAGATTTTTCGACAAAAATTAACGCCGCGTATATATATACATTAAATATGGAGCGTAAAAAAAAAAAAACCCAATAATTGAAATGAAATAACAATATTTAGAATTTTTGAAATAAATACATAAGTAAATGCACTAGATTTTCAACTGTTAATCACAGCATCAATGTGGATTCCAGTTGAGTTGTCTAGAAATATTAAGTTACTAAGCCGTAAACTGAAAAGGTTTCTAGTTATGATAAAGAAACTGCTCTAAAAAAGAAGTCTCCATCTCCTTTAATGGTCTTTCTATAGATTTCCCATCGGACAAAGAGTTAGGTAGATGATTCCAACGGTGACATAGTGTTTTCTAACAATTCCAAACTTTTCTGCAATTGATTTTCTCATATCAAAAGTTGCACATTTCGCTATTCTTTCATTTGAAACATATACACTGCTTTCATGTTGAGTATTAAAATATGCGTTGCTTGATTCGACGTTTTTGATATTGGTTCAGCTTTGACATTATCATAGTTTGATAATTCTAACAATACATTCGCCGCTGTATTAATAGATTACAAAGGTTTCAATATTTTTATTTATATATCGCTTCCTTATTGCTCCTCAAAAACCGAAGTAATTAAAACGTTTAAAAGTATTTACAAAATACAATTTGGTTTAATTGCAAAAATACATTTTGCCGCAAAATATTTTATGGGAGTAAAAATCTCATAATGGGAGTAAAATTTGATATGAAATTTTTACTAGGGAGTAAAAGAAACGCGGGAGTAAAAATCTCATACTGCACCGTTACTGTCTGCATCCATTACTTGCTTGCTTTTTTAAATTTACAAAAGATATAAACCAGGTACAAATTCCCAAGACTTTAAAAATTGTCCAGGTAAAAAATTCTGCTGGAAAATTATTCAGGTAGTTTTAACAAAACAAGCGTCACCTAAAAAATAAATTTTTTTAATAAAAAAAAAATTCAATCACAACAAATATATAATAAAAATAATAAAAAAATGTTAATTAACTTGCGAAAAAGTTTTCAAAATATTATTAATAAAAAACTTCTATCAATTTTTTTTTGCATGTAATAAAAATAAAATGGTTTTGTGGGTTTTTATACTAAAACTATTAATCCGATTTATCAACAACAAAAACTAAAAATAATTATTGTCAACTTTTATCACATAATTTTTAAACTTTTCAACGTGTATTTTATAAAGTTAACTTGTTTAAGTAAATAAAAATACGTATGCTTACAACAGATTTTTTTAACAACGATTTTGTCAACGATTTTGTCAACGATTTTGTCAACGATTTGTCAACGATTTGTCAACGATTTTGTCAACAATTTTAAATAGAAATTTAAAATATTAATTGTTTAAATTAAAAGGTGAGTATTTTCTTGTTTATTTAAACAATGTAACTAATATATTAAACGGTTTAAATACATATAAATGCAAAAAATAATTTTAAGGTATGCAAATATTAGTTATTTTTTTAAGTATAAAAATTTCACATTTTCAATTTATAAAAATACAAAAAAACGGAGGTATGAATAATTTACAAAAATATGCGTGAAGAATCGTATGATCTTCAGGAAGTCCTGCCGATTTAAAACTAGTGGCAAAATTCCTACAGTTTATAAAAAAACATTAGTTGTGATGACGGACATGATGACTTGTCCGTCATCTTGCTCCAGACTAACACAGTCTTCAAAATGAATCAGAACTATACTTAAATAAATTATCATAACTTAATACTTTTTGCATGACTTTCAGATTGATCAAGATAAATACTTCTCGCTTCAAACAAAATTTAAAAATTTTTACTCAACGTCATGAAAAACCTTTTCAATACTTAGCATCTCAAAAGTTATATTTAAAAAGAAAGCATAAACAAATTTAGTAAATATAATGTACTTCCTTCTCATCTAGAGTCAGCTTGTATATTTAGTTTTAGAGATAAAGGTAGGTTGTCATCTTGCCCCATTCTTCATCTTAACCCATCTTTCCCCAAAAAAAAAAATTTTTATATAAATTTTTAAGGGTTTACCAGTATATATATGAGCTTAATATTATTTTTGTAGTTTGTAAAATAAAATTTATAACAAAGACTACTAAAATAATTTTGGTTGAAAATAGCAATTTTGTCGCACTAATTGTAGGTAAGTTAGTTAAGGTGGTTTTTAAGAAATTGCGGATGTCATTAGTTTATAGATATTTCCGTAAAATATCTGGTCTGCAAAATAAATGATTAGATTGTTTAAAGGTAAAAGCACCAAAGTGGAATACAAGCAAACTTAATTAAAAATTTATCAAAAATGTAATATGCCTATCAAGATTTTATGTTATATAATTTAGTATGATATAATTGATGTATATTATGGATATTGAACTTTAGCCTTAATTTCCAGACCTGCAAAATCTCAAGTTCTTGAATGCTATTTTTATTTGTTGAGTTTGCTCGGTTCTGGAATTATTTCAATGCAGACAATTAAACAATAAAAAATGTCTCAAGGAAAACGAAGAAAAAGAGCCGCAACTGTCAGCATTTTTTGTTTACTTTTACCTATTAAGTGAAGAACAATATAGGGTAGAGCGGGGCATATAGGGATACTTAAGAAACAAGTTTTGGATAAACTAATCAAAGTTAATATTTTTTTTAAAAATTTTCTAAAATTCATTGATATAAGAAAACAAAAAAGCAAAAAAACAAAAACTTTTAAATATATGCAACGACAACCAAAGTAAGGAAACTCTAGACTAGCAAGGTTTTTACATTTTGCAGCGCTTATTTGTTAATTGTAAAGCTTTAAAATGGTAAAAAAAATGTCATTTAAACATGTTCAGACATTAAACTCCTAAAAAAGTAACGTACCCATATAAACTACACCCCCTAAAATAACAACTAAAATAAAAAAAACTTGTTGTGTTTTATTATAGGAAACCTCCACTCTGCTCTAACCTCTATATTATTAATTTGGCAACTACTACTAAATTTAAAATTAAGCAAAAAATATTATGGATCACATAATAAATCGCACAAAAAATATCCTGAAATTATTCGGCAACATTTTTGACGGCAACATTAAGCTGGCTTATTAGCAATACGCCAATGTAGAGCAAATTTAAATATGCCATATGTATCAGCTTTTGTAGTTCAAGTTCTTTTTTAATCACAGCTAAAACTGCACTTCATTCCATTTTACGATGATTGATCTTTTTTTATATAATTTCTTACCATCCTTATTTACATTAAACACTAATAATAATAATAATAATAATAATAATAATAATAATAATAATAATAATAATAATAATAACAATAATAATAATAATAATAATAACAATAATAATAATAATAATAATAATAATAATAATAATAATAATAATAATAATAATAATAATAATAATTGAAGTTAAGTTATAAAAACAAAAACTTCTTTGAATTTATAACTAAAGTTACGCATTACAAATTAGATAAAACAGCATTACGAATTGGTGGTAATATAGTCAATTACATAAAAAACTTGGTATCCTGACATGCTAAAATTAATACTATTCAAAAAGTTCAGTTCCAAATATTTTTTAAAAACTAGATTCTAACAGAGGATTATAAATACTGTCTAAAAAATTTAAACTTTAAAATAAATATAGCAAATTAGCAATAGTTCAAGATAAATTTTTTGTCTTTAAATTGTTTAAGAAAATACGCAAATTTAGTTTTTCGCAAACTTATTGATGAATTTTGGTACTTTTAATGCATTTAAGTAAAAATTTAGGTACCTCTAAAAAAAATTTATTTTTAGAATAATGAAGCACAATAATTTAAAATGTTTTATCAAAAAAACATTAAAAAAAAAATTAATTTTTAGCTGAGATATAAGGCTTCAGGCATAACTGTCGCGTTATGCCCCACTGTCCCGATATAGCCCGCTCTACACTAACTTTGATCGAAAAAGCATGTTTTTTAGGAAATTTATCGGTTTAAACACTTTGCAAATGTTCTTTTTCTTTTTATGTGTAGTCAATCCAAATAACGGACGTTTTTTAATTTTATTTAAAACACTTTAGATCAAACCAATGGAACATAATCCCAAGAAAGTTCGGAAAAGGGACAAAGTCTTTAATTCCACTGTACAACAATTTTTAACTTTTTGAAAAAAAAAAGAACCAAATTAGGTTATCTTTATTAATTTAGACGTGCTGATTCCAAATATGTAATCAGTTATGTTGTAGCACGTCACAATTTTTTGTAATAACGATTTAAAGATGTAACGTAAGATGCATTTTTCTATACGTATGAATAAGTGTATGAACATGTTTATTATCACTTTTAACACAAATTGTTTACTTTTATTTAATTGTATTTAGCCTGGCGTTTGAATGCTGCATCGGGTTCATCGCACTGCAAATTCCAGCAGTAATCTGCAAGCATGGCGGAGCTCCACTTTCCCTTGTATCTGCTTTCCATTGTGGCAATACTCTGATGAAAGCGCACGCCATTTTCATCATATACATCTCCATTGACAGAGAAGAAGGAAAGATGGGAATGAAGAAAATGGAGCTTAAGCGACATGTTACAACCCAGTTGTTGATAGGATGCAATTAATCTGTCTACCAAATCAGCATAATTTGGTGCAATATGTTTTCCAAGAAATCCCTGGCACACCCGTTTGAATGCATCCCATGCTGCAAGTTCATATTGATCCATCGTTCCCGAAAACGTTTCATCCAGCATCAGTTCTCGTATTTGGGGCCCCACGAAAATACCCTCTTTAATTTTGGCGTCACTGATTTTAGGAAATTTGGTCTGCAAATACTGAAATGCTGGTTTGTCGTGATCTAATGCCTTTACAAACTGTTTCATGATTCCAAGCTTGATTAGAAGATTGGAATCATGAAACAGTTTGTTTCCTCCACGAGTCCTGTTCGCCTACGGCGATAGTGAACTAGCGCACCTCACACAGCATGCATGAGGCGCCCAGTTCTTATCCTGGTCGCCGACTTTGCAACCAAAGTATAGTTCATACAGTTTTTTCAAATGTGGTGTCAATCTTCGTCTGCATCTCTTTAAAGTCAGTTCGCTACAAATGTAGCAAAAGTTGTCGGCTTGATTTTTACAAGTACTGGGCATTTCTTGTTTCAGTATACACTGTATTATATCTATATATTACATGGCTAACTGTAGTTTATCTAAAATAAAACAGAATTTTAGTCTAATACAAGGTTAAACAAATGCAAATAGGTATATGATAAAGAAATGATAATAAATAAATCATAAACAACTGCTAATAAATATATTAAAAACCACATTAACAACTTTCATAGTGAAAATTGAAAATTTGAAAATGTGAATTTAACCAAAATTCGTAGGTCACACAACAAAACGGACATCATTTTCGTAATCTCCAAATCAAAATACATAAGGTAGTGTCAATGGCATTTCCGTTTTATTTCGTTGTTGTACAGTGTTCTTAATAAACGAAAAAAAAAACTTTGAGAAATTTTATTAACCCAAGATGAAGTAGTTGTATTAAGCAAAAATATTAAATCATTATTTATTTCGAATTATTCAAATATTTAATTTATTTAAAATTGAAGTTATATAGATTGTCAAAGTTGAGGGTTTTATAAAAAGTTTCGATTTAAGTTTTACAAGTTCGCCGAAACTTGTAAAAGTTGAGCGCGGACAAATTTTGTAAATATAGCAAAACCGTATTTAACTTTTAATATTTTTGTGGTATAAACTATACTTTATATAAACCAATCAAAGTTGTGCCAGTGTACTTTTTTCAACTATAAATAATGTTTTTAAACAAGCGAATTAAACTATCGGGTATGCAAAACTTGGTGTTGATGTCTTACTTGTTCGAAGATATTGAGCACAGGGTATTAAAATCTGAATAAATTATATCTGCTCTGATAAAAAGTGGCTCATTGTGTAAAATTATTTTTGGGTGACATATGGTAGCAACATTAGAATATTATTTTATTGTTTTATTACTGATGTCGACAGAGAAATTTCAAAACATTTTTTTTTCCAATATTTAGTTTTTTAATTGCTTTTATTGCTTGAGTTTTTAATATTAGAATTATGATTATTGTTTAGTTTATTAAAAGAAATTATTCTCTAAAAAATGAGGCTGGATTATGTTATCTTGACTTTTACATGTATATCAATAAAAGAGTTGTTTGCATCAACAAAAGACTATTATAAAATACTTGGTGTTTCCAGAAACGCTAGTGAAAGAGATATAAAAAAAGCATTTAGAAAACTTGCCCTTAAATATCACCCTGATAAAAATAAATCTAAAGATGCAGAAAGTATATTCAGGGACATTGCTGAAGGTAATAAATTGTTATTTAAATTACCATAAAAGTAATTATAATTCTTATAAAGTGAAGTCTATTATCAAGGACCTTAGTTCTTGGTTAAATTTGATCTTGTCTTTGGTTTTAATTTGATGTGATATAGAGGTATATAAAAGTATATGCAAAGTTTATTATTTTATTTATATCAAGATATTTGCATTAGAAGTTGTGTTTTTTCTAGTTTTCCTGTACAAACATTAAGTAGAAAAACAGTAACATAAATAGCTCTACAATTATTAGTTTTCATGAGGTGCATATCTTATATATATCTTCTAGTATAGGTGTATATTTTTATTTTTAATTTCTAGTTATGTATATGGGTCTAAATTTGTTATTTTTCTTATTTGTTTTATTAGTTGCTATTATTGTTTATAGCTCATGAAGTTCTCTCTGATGAGAAAAAAAGAAAAATATATGATCAGTATGGTTCAGATGGACTAAAGGAAAAGGCTGGTTTTGATGGATCTGCTTTTCACTTCGATTTCAGTGACTTTTTCAAAAACTTTGGAAATTTTGGAGGAAGGAAAAGCAGTAACTCTAATAAATTTAGTTTTAATTTTGGCAGTATCTTTGACAATAATGATGAGGACACTGATATTTTTGGAAACCAATTTCATCAGACACATAGAAACTCAGGGGAAGATAGTGTTTTTAGTAAATCAGATGATAGCTTTTTTGGAGGATTTGGAGATTCGATGTTTGGCAGTTTTGGTAGTAATTCTATGTTCTCTGAATCACACTCATTTTCAGAGAGCCGGCAACAAGGTAATTGATATGCATATATAGAGAATTATATATATATGTATGTGTGTGTGTGTGTGTGTGTATATATATACACAGACTTAGATATACTTATGCTGAACTGGGGAGGTACATATATCAACTAACGATTAAGATCAGGCATGAAATTTTCAATATCAAACTCAAAATATATTAGTGCAGTGTTAGCCTAAATCTGCTAAAATGTATGTATAAATGTATGTATGTATGTATGTATGTATGTATGTATGTATGTATGTATGTATGTATGTATGTATGTATCCATATAAATTTGGTAAATTTAACACAAAAAAAACAAACTTAGTGCATTAAAACTATTTGCATGTGCATCAAGTTGGGAGCAAAGTAACTTTCATTCAATTAGCTGATATTTATTAGTCAATAATAAATATATCTGAAAACTAATTGTGGTGGTTTCATACCGTAAAAGTTTTAGGGATAAATACTAGGGATATAAATTTAAAATACTATTATGATTATTTTAAATTACTACTAGTTTATTGAATGTATTTGTTTTTAATTTGAATTTATGTTCTTATTTTTTAATTCTTTTTTTATTTGTTTTTATTGTTTTATTGTCAATCTTTTTAGGGCGGCGTTGTAAAACAACTACTAAAAAAATGGGTAATATGATGATGACCACAACAGAGTGTTCTTGAATATTAATGACAACGGCAGAGTAGTATATGCATAGAAAAATTATGACTACTACAAGATGTTTTGAAGATCAAAAACCGTTTGTATATTAGATCAAATTAGGTTAATCAATTGATATATTTATTTAAACAGAAATTTTTAGCCAATAATGTATGTTCAGATTTATATTTAAAAGCTTGGTCTTCATATTGTAATTTCTCTCGTTTGTTACCTGAGTAACAAACGTTAACAAAACTTGTACAGAAATGTTCAGTAGATCTGTAACTAATTTATAATGATATATTTTTGTAAAAATTGCATTAAGACATTTTTATATGTAAAACTTCTGTTGTTGATATTTTTTGACCTTGTCATCGAACTTGTGATTTTTGTACTCTTCAAATTTTTTGACCAAAGTTTTAAGTATTTTTAATCACCGACAATTCTTCTGTAAATAATGGTTTGAATTTATTATTGTAAATCATTAGGTTACAGATAAATTATTCTCAGCAATAATAGTATATATCTTTTTTTAGTATATATCTCAGAAATAATGGTATATATCTTTTCTTAGTATATATCTCAGCAATAATAGTATATATCTCAGCAATAATAGTATATATCTCAGCAATAATAGTATATATCTCAGCAATAATAGTATATATCTTTTCTTATAATAAAATACTCCTTATTAACAAACACACAAAAAGTATTTCAAAACTCATGCAATAAATGACGCCGTCGTTTTGAACGGTCTTCAAGCTTTAACTCCCTTTTTTAGCTTTTTAACTTAACAAATAATTCGTTTTTTTATATCAAAATAAAGAATTATTTGCTGCGTGTCTCTATGAAAAAATAAATTTTTTAAGGGGATCATGGCAAAACTTTTTCACTCCCTTTATCCACCGCTGTTTTTATACTATCATAAACAACATCAAAAATCACTGATAGACTTCAAATTCTAATAAACGTTATTTCGTCGTCCCGAAGAATTGATTTAAAATTTGGCCATTTAATTTAATACCGCCAAATATCAAGTTTACTTTGCATTATTTACGCCTTTCATATGTTTAACATGCATAAATAATGTATAATACAATATGCAATATTACATTGCATAATATTATAATCTGCAATATATTGTAAAGTATGGTTTTTGATATGGAATTATATCATTTGTAGATATCTGTATAAAATAATATATTGTAATTTTAAAATACAATGTAATCTACTATTAATAATATTATGTGAGCCCATGAGATGCATAGTGGTATAAGTCACTTTTTTCAATATTTTGAGTTATTGCCACCAACGGTTAGCATTTTGTTTATTCTATTACATGGCAGAGTGGTATAAGTCTAATGATATCGATAATGATGCTGGAAATGTTTTTTGTTATTCTCCTCACTAAACAGCTGTTTTTGTTCACAGCCATAGTGATATTAAACTTCTCAAAACTAGATATGAGTGACTTATACAGCTATGCATCTCAGGGGCTCATATATTATTCGGTAAATCATAATGTACAAGATTTAACAAATATTTATTAAATCACAATCTAAAGATTTGCAATAGTAAATAAAATCTAGATTAAAAGGTTTGAGTATTCCACTATATCTTTTCTAAGAAAAACACTACCCAGCTGGCACCACTCAGAAAAAAATGCTTGGTTTCTGTTGCTTGTTTAAATCCTAAAACAAAAAGAATAACGCATGTCAAAAATGATTTTCATTCCGTAAATTAAACTATTTTACTATTTACCAATTATAATGTTAATGGTTTCACCGTTACGGAAACAGTATTATATTATATTAACTTTCTGTTAGGAATGTGAAACCACTGATAAAAGCATGCAAGATTTGACAAAAAACTAGTAAGACTGTAATATACACGTGTTTTTGGTTTAGGCCTGGTTCGTGACAAACACATGTCTATACAGGTTTTAATTCCGAAAACCTGTATAGACATGTGTTCCATAATATGTTAAAGTTTTTAACATATTATGGAGAACAGATTCAAAACGTTGCTCATAAAAAACCCCCTGATAGCTGCTTAGCTCTATTTAAAAACAAGATGATGTTTAGCTGTGTGACCTTTCCATGTGCAACTTGTAACAATAAAGACAGCAATTTGGCTGCGAAAATTGTTAGGACAAAATGTTGAGAATACTATTTATACCAAACTTTTTCATTTTCTTGCTTATAATTGCATTATTTTTTTTATTTATTTAGTAGTTTTATCTAAAGCTATAATGTTGATAGCTACAAAGCTATAATATGTAGCTATCTAATAATTACGAACTTGTTATAATTAGCTACATTATAGTAGCCAATATCTAAAGCGATATTGACTACCTACAAATATATTGTTAGGTTTTAGCAAGCTACAATGCTGAGATTTGTAGCTTCCACATATTGTTTTAAAATGACTTACTAAAAACCCGCGATATGTTCACATATCGCTACAGCTATAGGTAGCTATTACCCAATTAGCTATAGAGTTCTTGTTATGTAGTAGCTAGCAACATAGTTATGATATGTAGCTATTGATATAATGCTATAACAATAGCTATTGATATTAGTACGAGTACGAGTAGCATCGATATTAGTTACGTATCTTAGCATAGTACAAAATGTACATGTCGTAATAATATTACAATGATACAAGTTCAATTGTTATCATAAATGTATTAGACCCAATAATAAAAATCTAGTTTTTTCAGCTAAGTAGTAATATTAGGTTCAATACATAAGACACTTAAAACCTCTGTTTATCTGAACTTTATTCTATACACTTCTTAATGTTTCAAAGTTTAGGGGAAAACGGGGCAAGATGGGGAATGGGGTAAGATGGTTTTTCATATAACAAATCCTTAAAAAAACTTAAAAATGGGTGAAAAACGAAACTGTATTTTACATCTTGTATTTTAAAACGTTAATTAATTTTTTTTTAATATTATTAAAGCAATTTTATGCGCAAAGTTTACTTTTGCGCATGTTTCTGTTTCAGTTATTTATAATGGATGGTGTCCTTCGGGTGTAACTTTTTTAGCAATATTTTTTGGCGATTTGGTGTTTATTTTGTGTTTATTTTGTGTTACTTAATTAAGAGTAGTTGGTATTTTTTAAAATTGTTTTAAAATTTTTTTACTTGCAAACTAAAAATTCTTGCAGGCAATGAATTATTTTGATAACATAAACATACTGACATAGTATTATTGCTTCATGACTGAAAGATTTGCAACAACTAAGGGCTTTCAAAACATTCGCCATCTTACCCCGCCTTCTCCTATATTTAAACGTATAGTTACTAACAGTGCTTGTATTACAAGCTTCAGTCTTGTATTAAATGACGGCAATGGCTTCCATTCCAGAGAAGGTTGGTAGACTTGGTGAAAATTTAGGAAGTAATGTATCTATTGAAACAGAGGAGACAGTACTGAGATCAGGAAAAAAACGCTTTTAAGATTGAATACATATTCTAGTTAATGTTATAAAAAAGTATTTCCGCTAAAAAAAAAAGCAGACGTTCTTCTCGTTTAAATCAATAGACTGTTAGTTTTTTCTTAGAAAACTTTAAAAGAAGAAAGCTGCCATTAAATAGAGCTGTATTGCAAAGTAGTATTTGCTGTATTGCGAAGAGCTGTATTGCATAGACATCTTGTTGAGAGAAAAAACGATCCTACACATTAGCGGAAAGTGTGGGGTTTTTCTCTACACTTTCTTCCACACCGGTGTGTAGCTACCACTTTTATATTAGAAACTATTATGAGTAACTTTGCACACTTTTGCGCATAATATTGATCCACATTATTGTAAAAAGTTTATTTATATTCGAAAACGGCTACTAGATTGTTTGCGGCTTCGTTTTTATTATTGAATTTTTTTTTAATTTTTTTAATAGCGTTTTTTTTAGATTTCTGATTAAGAGTTTTTTTTATAGTTTAGATATTTTAAGTCCTAATAATAATTTATGTCCTAATAAAATAAAACCTTAAATAGAAGCTATTTTAGTTTTGAAAACAAAATCTTTAAAAAAACGCACCTTAAGTAAAGGTTGTTATACTTTTTTTAGCTTTGGAGAAAACAAATTAATAAAAAGGTCTGAAAAGTATAAACAATTTAATACTTAAACAAATACGGTACAAACGCAAATCAAGTAAAATATAGAAAATATATTCATTTTTATCAAGCAAACAAGATAAAACATAACTTTCAGAACATATGGAAACATTTATAATAAATTAGTTTAATTATCTTTAGTTAAATAATAATTTTTTAATTTGAATAATCTTTAAATTTAATTAACCTTTAATTATTTAATAAAATTAAAATACTGTTAATAAAAGAATTGAAAATTGAAAATTTTTTTAAACCAGGACTTATCGAATCCATAAAAAAAAAAAAAAAAAAAAACAATTAAAAAAATGAAAAATTAAATATCGCTAGAGGAACTTGTTTTAAAATTTTGAATATAAATTAATTGCTTGAACAAGTCAGCAATTGTCGAACTTCGAATAGTTGATTGCATACCAATAACCTTTTCTAAAAATCCATAGAAAAATTTCAATTTCTTTGGATATTCAACAGCAAATACATAAAAAGTCATAGATAAATATTCCAAAGCCTCTATAAAGCAACTACAACAAGAAAAAGTAATAACTGTGTTATCTGCTTTGATGAAATATTGACCAAACACATGAAGGAGCATTGGTTGTTTGACTCCTCTGTCGTCTAAGGTTTTTAATGCACTCTCGATTGTGTCATCCTGCAAAGTGGTATTTTTTCACTAAAATCATATACTCAGATAAAAATTTTAATCATACTAAAATAGTATATATACATATTTATGAAAACAAACACAAATATATATATATATATATATATATACATATATATATATATATATATATATATATATATATATATATACATATATATATATATATATATATATATATATATATATATATATATATATATATATATATATATATATATATATATATATATATATATATATATATATATATATATATTCTTGTCTTTTCATTAGTAAAAAATATCAAATTAAAAAGTGATTGAAAAAATAAACTCATAAATATAGAGCTGATACAATATTTACAAGTTTTAACAAGTACAGCATCTAAATAAATATTAAAAATACATCTTTATCCAAATCATTAGTTAAAAAAAAAATTAGGAGAATCAGTAATGGTTTTGATTAGGCATACTCCAGTATTTCTAACTTTCTCATAACTAAAATAAATAAAGTATGACGTGTTAAACACACACAAAAAAAGTTTTTTATACAGCTTATATTATTGATCCAAAAAAATTTGCTGACGCAGTATCATATTCTGGACCAACGTATATTGCTATTAGATCTATGAAGCATAATAACAGCACTGCTTTTACTCATGGCCGTGATTTGGAGCGTCTTGTTTCAATTGAAAATTTTAAGCTTCACATTTGTACTCCAGAAGGTTAGGTAAAAGCTATATTTGTTGTTGCATGTGATGAAGGTCCTAAAGAAAATCCAAGGTTTCCCAAACCATTGCAAGTTGCAATTGCAAGATTTATAAAATGGGATTTGGATGTCTAACAGGAACTCATGCACCTCATTATTCAGCATATAACAATGTTGAATGGCGTATGGCTCCGCTGAGTCGAGAGTTAGCAGGATTGGTTTTGCCACATGATCATTTTGGGACACATCTAAATGCCTCTGGAAAAACAATTGACATTGATTTATAAAAATTTTTTTTTGCTAAAGCTCCGGAAACTCTAGCTAAGGTATGGTCTCATGTAGTAACTGATAACTATTCTGTTTGTGCTGAATATATTGAATCTTCCCAACTGTCACCAATACCAGAGCAAGATTCAAAAAAGATTGAAAATCACGTCAATAAGACAAAGTCAATATTTTTTAATGATTGTTAAAGAAGTGCGATGTTTCGAATTGCTATAAACCTTGGCGAAGTTCCAGGAAAAAATACTTTCCTCAATGTCTTTTACCAGGTCCAGCTGCAATGTCTCATGCTGCTGAAGGAATTTTTATTCGTGAGCCAAAGGTAGACCGAAATATTCCTAAACCTTACTTTTCTTCTCTAACACAACGCTTGGGATATATAGGTTCAAAAATTTCGATGGAAGCTTTCTTTAATTTGTACTGCCCATCAATTTCACAACAAATTAATAAAAGAACTTACAAAACATGCAAAATTTATCACGCTTCTAAAGCAAGTGTTAAGCGTCACAAGCGCGTGTTTAAAAACATAATCAACACTACCTCTGTGGAAAATAAAAATGACATTGAAAACAATGATACGTATTTAACAGTAAATGAAAGTAATTTTAATCAAACTCATGTCATCAAAAACATATTTGATCGGGTGAAATCACCCTTTTATTTAGATCACCAACAATTTAGATTAATTGATTAATGAAGACTATATTAATAATTTTTTATATACAATATTAAAACGATGTTTTAAAACCTATAAAGATAACAGTTTTTTTTAATTTGTGATTACTTAAAAAAATTTTATCACCCTGCCCTTAACTTCTTTTAGTAATTTTTAAGTTCCTTTGGTAAAAAGAACTTTAAAGCTTCCAAAAAATATTGTAATTAGATCTTCTTTAAGGGCAAGTATACTTCCCTCCCTCCCCAACTGTCATTTCACAGTCATGGTTTTATTATTTAAAAAAAAATATTTATTTATTATTATATTCAAAAATATCTAGTTATTTATTAAAAAACACCTAGAATAGTTAAGTATTTGTTAGTGGTGATAAGTTAGAAATACAAGCATTAACTAAGAAAAATTACTTTTTTTAATTAGTGCGTACGTACTTTTATATTTAACCCCTAAGAGCGCACGTACTTTACGGACGACCCCTTAGATAAATAATTTCTGATTTGTTTTGAACATTTGTTCTTTTTTCACAGAGTTACCGAATTTATTCAACATCATTATTGTTAACAATACTAATCTAAGGAAAAGTTGATTATTTATGATTCTAGGAAAGTATCGATTTTATTACTTAAAGATCGATAGATCTTAAAATGAATGCAGTAAAATTTAAATGATTTTACCCTAAAAATGCTTATTTAGGGTAGTATTTCCACTGTATTGTTTACCCATTAGTAATTTTTGGAAACTAATCTTAAAACAGATCAAACTTGGAGCTGTATTATTAGGATAGCTATTGGTATTGGATGAAGATGAAAAAAGTGCAATAGTACTCAATAGGCGTAGTGAAGGAGTGAATTAATTTACTGATGGAATGATTTGTGTTAAAATAGTTTGACTTCTAATCCACGCTTGCAGCAACCTTTCTGCCATCCTAAACCCAAGTTGAACAAGATCATCTTCTGTGGCTAATAAGAATGATCTTAATGGAAATCTAGACTCTAAATAACAGTATTTACTCTTAAAATAGACTTTTGCATTATTGGTATTGAAAAATTACGACAAAATTTCAGAAAAATATAAAATACACCAGAAAGTTATGCATACCAATTAAATTTTGTTGTACTTCATTAGAAAGAATTATTAAATCGAGTAAAGAAGCCAGTATGTTTACTGTAAGACTCATTCTTTTAACAAAGTAAAAACTAGAAAGGCATGCACATAAATACACTCAAATTTTTTGGCAAAAGCCAAAGAAAGCCTAGATTTTTATAGTGTCTAAAAAAATTATCATACTGGCATACCATACCATCATAATTATATACAGATTAAAACTAATCAACAAAAAATGTATTAAATAAAGAACAACTTTGCACATTTTAAAATTAAAAACAATGCAATTTGAGCTTTATAATAGTATTAGAAACTAAAAAGTATAGTAAATAAACTAATACTGAATAACATGCAAAAAATTTAAAATGTAAATTTTAGGGATCATTAAAAACAACGACAGTGTGTATTCTAAATACATAATATATTATAGATAATATAATAAGTTGTTATAATAAAATGTGATAAAGGCATTCGAACTAAGTGCTTCTTTTCAGAACTAGCAAACAAAGAACGACAGTAAAGTGGGTGATAATTAACTAAATCAGTAAATTTCAAGATCTCATAAACAGGCTGACAAGGATATATTACTTTATAAGAATGAAGGTGATAAATAAAATTGTCTGTTTTTACTACTTCTACAACTAAATGCTACTCCTCTAAATTCTTTCCATTGCACATTTCCCTTTAAATATTACTTGCACTTGAAATAAAACATAAAATTTTTCCAAACTTTGGTAATCCAGTCTCCATATCTACATTGACGACAATAAAATGAACTTGTTTGCATATAACACTTGCATTATATAATGTCTTTGCAACAGCAATTTCTTCCCATTATTTGAAACACAGTGTATTCTGTATAGCATTAAAAAAAGGAAGTAGATTCAATAATGTGCTTAACCAAAGTAGCGAAATTGCGGATGTGTTTATTAGAGAGTTGCGTCTCCAAAGCCTGCTGGTAATGCCTGTTTGTTAGTTAGTAACAAATGTTAGTATAACTACATACAATGTGTGCATATTTCTTAAAAAATGAATTTTTAAGTTAATACCACATAAAACTCATGCCAACAAGTGGACCAGATTTCATAATGATAGTTGGAAAATGTACAAGAAAATGATACTTAGGACCCAACCTAACTTTTTTGTTACAGTATAACTTTCTAAACATAGATGATCAGAAATTAAATATTTCATATAAACAGACATTTTATGTGTAAAGTACGGTGCAAATATTAAATTGACTAAATGGGAAAAGTGAAGCAGAGATTTCCAGTGTTTATTTTTTGAAGGGACAGTTTCTCCTACAACTATTGGCAAGCACTTAAAAAAAAGCCCAGCATTGCACTGCTTTCATGAAGGATGCAAGTACATGACCTGGTTCTTGTATTTTTATAATTTGTACAGATTTATGAGTTGCTTCAACATTTTTTTCCCTAAAATTAACACATAGCTTTATTTATATCATATAAGGTTAGACATTTGTCTAATACACATGAACCATGAAAGATACACCCTAACTCAATAAGGACAGCATCTTCCAATACGGTATGCATAATATCCAAACACCAGTTTTCAGTAACATTATAACCTCTTATTTTATTAAGTGGTCATTCAGTCTTCACACCTCATGGATTTTTGACTTAGTTAAAATGTTTTGATTGCTCAGCCTATCTATTGGTATCTATTAGCAAAATCTGTATTGTAGCTATCAACAGTACGCTTCTCGAATAATTCTTCTTCAAATTTTGTTTGAATATCATCTTTAGTTGCTAAGCAAATTGTATAAAAAGAATCGCTGAAAAAGATTCAATAAACTAAGTAAGCCATTAAAAGAATTAATTATTATGGATTCGAACAAATTTTTCTAAAATTGGTCCGAATCCATAAATTGCAATATTATGAGTATAGCCCAATGCTAACAAATAAACATTAATAAAACAAGGGTTAAATGCCGATGGAAGATTTTTGATAGTGTAATAAAAACCCCAATATTATATATAGAACCGTGACTTCTCCGTGGATTTATAACACCTAAACTATTATAAATAAAAAAAAATTTTAACATCTTTGCTTCCAATAAGGCTCCAAGCAACCACTAATATATTTGGAATTACTGGAAGAGAAAAGATGAATATTGTAGAGCTAAATAACAATTGACAGACGACTTAAAAGATTGCAAATTATATGAATCAGGAAAGCAAGATGAAGGAGGCGAATTCCAAAGCACTGATGTTCCAGGAAAAAAAGAAGACGAATTAGAGTTTTTGGAGCACTTAAGAACAGTCACAGTAAAAGAATGAGACTTAATTGAATGGCGAGTAACACGAGAATGAATTTTAGGAGATGACACAAGAGACGCAATTAGTATTTGTAGAAAAAAGAAAGAGAAGTAACATTACGACGATGCGATAATGGTTGGAGATTGGCTGCAAGAGCAGGTCCAACTATGTTTACAATGCGTTTTTGCACCTTGTCTAAAAGAGAAAGGGCATCATTAGAAGATCCGCCCCAGATATGGCAACAGTATTCCATACAAGATCAGATTTGAGATTTATAGATATAGAGAATAGAATCTGGAGTGAAAGTGTCGACTTTATAAAGAAATGCAACCTTAGCAGATGCTAATTTTGCAACAGATTTGATATATGGTTTCCAAGAAAGATCGGAAGTAAGAGTTAATCCTAGAAGATGAAGAGTAGATGACTCATCGAGTACAACACCGTTCATAAATATAGGAAGATCTAAATTACTGCGATAACGATTGGCTGAAAAAAACTGAATTTAATCTGTATTGAAGTTCACCAGCCACTGTGAACTTCATGCTGTAGCAGAAGTGAGATCCTTTTTAAAGCCAAATGCCTCTCCAAGCAATCAGAGAGTGTTGGCTTCTTATCACGACAAGAATAAATGGTAGTATCATCAGAGAACAATGCCACCTTAGATGTGAGAGTATCTGGAAGATCGTTGATGTAAATTAAAAAGAGTATAGGGCCAAGGATAGAACCTTGAAGTTACAGAATATGAAGAAGAGTGCTGTCCATTAAGGACAACTTTAATACTACCATAGAGAAGAAAGGATTCAATAGTCTTATTCAATAGTCTTAAAGATGTTACCAGATACACCGTAAGAAGAAAGTTTATAGTAAAGACAAGTATGCAAAACTTTATCAAAAGCTTTAGAAATTTCAAGAGCAATAGCCTTAACCTCTGCACTTTTATCTAATGCGCGATAAAACCTATCGGTTATTATTATTAGGAAATCCGCTGTGGAAAAGCAAAATTGAAATCCATATTGATAATCAGAAAGTAAATTATTAGATTCAAGTTAAGAGATTAAGCGTTTTTTAATTAAAGATTCAAAAACCTTGCTTATGATAGGAAAAAGACTAATGGAACAGTAGTTAGACAAATCAAATCGCTCTCCAGAATTTTTGAAAATAGGGATAACAGATGCCGCTTTCAAGCAGGCTGGAAAACAAGACTTTAATAAGCACTTGTTAAATAGTTTTGAAAGTATAGACGAAATTCCGTAGAACACTTTTGCAAAACTATATCAGGTATGTTGTCCGGACCACAAGCGGTAGAAGAGAATAAGCAGGAAATCACTTTAGATACAGAAGCTGTAGTGATACGAATGTCATGCAACGGATCAACCTGTTTGACGGTTAAATCAGTTAGAACGCAACTAGTGGAATCAAGAGATTGAGTTAATGAAAGGTTCTTAGCAAACAATTCAGCTTTGTTTTAAGGTGAGGTGATAAAGTCTAAACCATACAAGAGAGGTGGAATAACAGATTTACCATTATTATTGATACTATTAAAGATTCTCCAGAAGTCACAAGAGCCTATTTTTTGTGATGAAATACAAGATTTTATGACCTGAGAATAGCGGCCTTTGGCGTTAGACAAAACCTTTTTACAATAGTTTCTAGCAGTATTAAACAGATTTCTAATTTTTGGAGAATTGTTTTGCTGATAGATATGAAAGTAACGGTTTCGATTAGAAATTGAAGAAGCACAATGTGAGGAAAACCATGAAGAAGAGTGAGGCTTGACCTGGTATTGTCGAGAGGGAATAAAAGAATCCATGCCAGCCTGATTCCACGAAGTTACGTAAGAAGCAAATTTGTCAACAGGAAAGCAAATGATTTCTACCCAAGGGCCATCACAAAGATAATTACGGAAAGAGTCCAGTAAGCCTTAAGGTAGTTGTAAGAGGTACAATGATGGGGGATTCAGATAATGAAGAAGAATTAGATAATAGTTTTAAAGATCAAATTGTGATCAGAAGTACGTAAGGATGAATGTGGAGAAACTGAGCGATGACTATAATCAGAAACAAGAAATTAGTTGAGTAGAGAAAATAAATGATTTAGATTATTTGGAAAGCGAGTTAAAAAGTTGACTGTTTGAGTTAGAGATTGAGAAAGGCAAAAGTTGTGGGCTTTAATGCCTGCAGAATCACTGACACAAGAGCCAAGCCATTCAGTGTGATAAGCATTTAAGTCATTAACAACAATAGTATTGGCTGATGGATAAAGAGAAAGGGCTTAGTCAATTTGTTCAGAAGTATCAATAAAAAGAGTGCGGTCTTGAGATAAAGGAGAACGAAATAGAACAAAGAGAATGACAATAGAGTAAAGTGGTACTAAACGAAAGCACATAAAAGAATAGTTTGTGGGTTCAAACCAAGTTTCCGGAAATGGGTGAATTCTTACGATTGTAAATCTCCAGGCCAAGCATATGACTATAGGAGTCTTTACAAATCAAAGGAAGATAACCATCAACGCTATGAACTCGAATTAGTCTCATATAGAGCAAGTCGGTCTGGTAAACTTTGCAAGAGATAAGATTCAACAGAAGAAAAGTTACTTCGAAGACCGCGAATATTATTGAATGATAGATTTAAACAACTTGGTGATGCCGACGGTTTTTGTGTTTTATTGCTTTGGTACTTTATTAATTTTTAAACATATTAAAAAACTTGACTCTTAGCATAGACAGTGTTCAGTGCACTGTTTAATAGTCCAAGCAATTGCCTAATTACTTATTATAAACCTCAAGTCGAAACGAAGGGCTCGAAATGTGGCCTCAACAATGCACACCAAAAGTACAAACAGGGACACCATCTATGCACAACATGGCATTGCTAATATTTGATATTTTTTAGCTGTTGATCGAATCAGCCTCTCTGAGAGCTACCACATAGTTTGAAAAACCAGACTACCAACCGGCCTCAAAACTATAAAACTGAGTTTTCGAGCTTTACCCTCATTAGGAGATAGTAGAATGAGTTGTCTATTCATAAAAACAGAGCATAAGCATGTTATTATTAAATATGATAGAATTTTATGCAAAGAATTTAGAAACCCTATCTCTTACACTAAATTTTAAAAAGAAACTTTTCTAAAATGAATGATCTGATAAATTAAAAAAAATAATAGAAATGGCTGGAATAAGTGATTTTGAATTTATAAGATTTAACTTTACTGAATTGAATTCTGATGAAAATATAAACCTTAATATAAAAAATTGCTTGGATTGCTTATATCACTATTCATGCGAATTAGAAGGGTTTCTTTTTAAAAATGTTTATGACAAAAATTTAAATAAAATTAGAATTCTACACGCAAATATTCGAAGTCTTAATAACAATTTTGAAAAACTTTTTAACTTGTTAGTTAGAAACAAAAAGTTAGTTGTTGTTAGAAACAAAAGTAGTTGTTGTTAGTTGTTGTTAGAAACAAAAAATTGTTTTAATATAGTTTATTTAACTGAAACGTGGATTTTGAATGACTTAGATAGTAATTCTAATTTTAATATTCCACATTTTAAATTAATTTCGCTCAAAAGACAAGTAAAATAAACGCGGCGGAGGAGTGCTTATTTATGTGAATGAAAATATTTTTTATTACTAGAGGTGAGTCGTTTTTTTGGTTCTTGTTTTTTTGCAAAAAAACCCGTTTTTTTTGCCAAAAAAACAAACTGCTTTGTTTTTTGGTTTTTTTTGATTTTTCATAAACTACTCTTTTTCTTATTTTAAACACTGAAATAATTTCAAAAAATTGTTTTTAGGTGTTATTTATTAAAGGAGAGTTTTCATACTTTTATTTAACATATGATTTTATTAGTATTGCCTTAAGTTCTTTAAGTAGCAGACCCCCCCCCCCTTTTTTTTTTTTTTTTTGTGTGTATTTTTTTAACTAACTACTTTAACACCTTGAATTTTAACACTTAAATAAATATCACCTCAGCAGTGTGTTTTTAGGAGATATTTATTAAAAGACTTTGTCATTCTCCTATTTAACATACCATTTATCTGTCTTGTTTTAGAACTTGAGCATTTTTTTTGAACAAAGTATTTTTAGATATTAATATTTTAGGTATTAAAGAAAAAAAAAAGAGTTTCATTTTTGGGGACCTAAATATGAATTGTCTTCTGTATAATGAAGATAACAAAATTAAAAACTTTTATGACTCCTTTTTTGAAACGGGGGCAATTCCTTTAATAAATAGGCCGACCAGAGTTACAAAAAACTCGGCATCTTTGATTAATAATATCATTACAACAGATATATTCAACAATGATATTCAAACGGGTATCCTAAAATCTGATATTACTGACCATTTTGCAATACTTTTTACACTTAATTCAAAATATGAAAATAAAAATAAATAAATCAAAACTAAAACACGCACTTTTAACCATACTAATATAAACCAATTATCATTACTGAACTGGAAGCATATTAACTTCAATGACAATGCAGACAAAATTTACGATAATTTTTTTAAAACCTTTTACTCCGTATATGATGCAAACTTCCCTATTATTGATAGAACAATAACTCCAAAAAATATAAACAATCCTTGGGTAACAAAGGGATTTAAAAAATCATCCAAGATAAAACAGAAGCTGTATATAAAATATCTCAAAACAAAATCATCTTCAAATGAGAAAATATATAAAGATTACAAACATCTATTTGAAAAAGTTCGTAAAAACTTGAAAAAAATTACTACTCCAAACTCCTAGATAAATTCGAAAATAACTCAAGACGCATTTGGCAAGTAATGAAAAAAATTAGTGGTAGACAAATGAAATGCTCAGGTTCTCTCCCCCAGATGGTTATTGTTGATAACAAACGTATATGTGTTCCAAGAGATATAGCTCATGAGTTTAACAAATTTTTTATTGACATCGGTCCTAAACTAGCAAATAAAATTCCTTTTACCAAAGCAAAATTTAACGATTTTCTGGTAAAGATGGATAATTGCAATGGTTCCAACGAATTATATTCAAAACTATCTTTTCAAGAATTTGAAAGAGCATTCAAATCACTTAAATAAAACAAAGCAAGCGGTGCAGATGACATAAACGGTAATATAGTTATAGAATGTTTTGAACAATTAAAAGATATTCTTTTTAAAGTATATGGAGCGTCTATCCATCAAGGAGTATTTCCTAACCGATTAAAAATTGCAAAAGTTACCCCTATTTTAAAAGAGGGGGATCAAAAAAATATCAGTAATTATCGTCCTAATTCCGTCCTCTGCACTTTTTCAAAAATATTCGAACGCTTTATGTACAATAGACTATACAATTATTTTCTTTCTAATAATTTGTTATACGTCAACCAATTTGGTTTTAAAATAAACAATTCTACGGAGCATGCAATTATCCAATTTGTACGTGAAATTTCAAATTCTTTTGAAAAATCTAATTATACTTTAGGTTTTTTCTTTGACCTATCGAAAGCATTCGATACTGTCGATCATCAAATTTTGATACAAAAACTGAAATACTATGGAGTAAATTACAAAGTCATAAAATAGTTCAGAAGTTAATTATCAAACCGTAAACAGTTTGTTTTTAGTAATAATAATTATTCTAATGAGTTTCTAATTTTTCTATTTATTATTTATTCTATGAGTTTCTATACATCATGTGGCGTTCCCCAAGGCTCCATTTTGGGACCACTGTTGTTCTTGATTTATATAAACGACCTAAATAAAGCCTCAAATTTAATGAGTATCATGTTTGCTGATGATACCAACTTATTTCTTTCCAATAATGATATTTACAAACTCTTCTCTAGCATGAACGAGCAACTTAAAAATATATCCAAGTGGTTCAAATGCAATTAACTAACTCTAAACAGTAACAAAACAAAATGGATTCTGTTCCATCCTGTCTCAAAAAAAGCTTATTTACTCCCAAATTTGCCCAAAATTATTATTGATGATACTGAGATAAAAAGACACTATGTCACAAAGTTTTTGGTTGTTTTTCTTGATGAAAACATCACATGGAAAGCACATATCGACTATATTAGCACAAAAAATTAAAAGCATTGGAATTTTATATAAATCCAGAACATATTTAAGTAAAAAAAATTTAACTCAACTCTACTACTCATTTATATATAGTTAATTAAATTATGCAAATATTGTATAGGGAAGCACAGAAAAAAGTAAGTTACAATGTCTCTACCGCCGTCAGACGCATGCGATCCGTTTAATTAATTTTGCGGATCGGTACACTCATTCCAAACCTTTTTTTATTGAAATGAAAATTCTCAATATATATGAGCTTAATGTGTTTAATGTCTTATGCTTTATGTATTTGTGGAAAAATGACTTATCCTTATCTGTCTCTAAAAAACTCTTTTGTGAAAAACCAATAAATAAATATACACTTAGAAATAATTTTCTCATGTATGAACCTTTTTGTCGAACCAAGTTTAATAAGTTTTGTATTGCTTATCGCGCACCGTATCTTTGGAATAAGATTGTTTTGTCAAATTTTGATATATTTCACACTTATCCCACTTTCAAATATAAACTGAAAAATTTTATTTTATCTATTGATGACGTAGTCAAGTACTTCTAAATGATACTTTGTAATCTTTGTTTAGAACTTTTAATTTATTGTAAAATACGCTTTATGAAACGTTTTAATTTTTGTTTTTATCTTATATATAAATAATATAGATTCTATATATATAGTAACGTCAGATTTATTTACACGAAGTTTTATTTTATTTATATAGCATTGTCAGATTTATTTACACTGTTTACTGAAATTTTTTTTTTTTAAATTTATTTTTGTTTTGCTGTAAAATGTCTAAAGCTGTAAAAGGTTCTGATGATAAGATCATTATGATCTTCTTTCAGATGCCTTGTTTGTTTGTTTGTAAAATACGACAAATGTAAACGAGCAAAAAAAAAAAAAAAAAAAAAAAAACTGACTTGATAAACCAGACTTTTTTCGCTCGCTGCATAAGTAAAGAACCCAAACCAAGCTCGCTGGATAAGTAAAGAAGCCAAACCAATTTTACTGCAGCTATTTAAAAATACACATTAGTTATTAGGATTTTTAATGAGGTGCTACACCGTTGTTATGGGCGTTGCTATGGTATAAATTTCGAGGTACCTTAAAAATATGCTAAACTTGAAGCATTAAATGTTTAAAATCAGTGAACAAACAAATAATTTTGAATTCTGCATGCATTAAAATGCATAAATAAGTAAAAATATTTGTTATAAACTTTGGGTAAATTTGGAGGGGGTTTCCCCTTAATCAAAAAAATTTTAATATCTCATCTTTAGTCTAATAACTTACTCTTTGACAATCTATACAAGCTTCGATATTTCGAGTCGCAAGTTGTTTTAACATAGAGGTATTATCATGCATTAGATGGAAATGACAAGGTATGGGTTATCGCTCTTGAAATATAAAAGATTTTTTTATAACGTTTGTCATGCTGGCATAAGCAAAGCTAGGAATAAAAGGTGTTGGAGGGGGGCAAGTCCTAAAAAGTACTCACTTATTATTATTTAAAAAAAAAAGCCCGGAAAACTGAAAATAATCCGACCCAAATGTTTTGAACACCCGACTAGTCGACTATATATTTTAAAATTAAAAAAACAACAAACTCTTAAAATTGTCTTTTCGTTTGCCCAAAGCTTTCGATGCAGCAAACTGATAAAAATGCGTAATGCAATTGTAATGTTTGGAAGGGGATCTGAAAGACCAAGTCCAAGAATTTCTTCCAGCAACTTTTTTGGTGTGTAGTCTACTTTAAATTTAGCACCATAGATTCTTTTAAGAAATATAACCTTATTTTCGAGTTCTTGTGAGATTTCTTTGTCATATTTGCGCTGAAAATGTTGAGCAGCCAATACAACATCTTCGTCATTCAAATTTTTAAACTGCTATAGAAATCCAAAAAGTTTTTCTTGTAACGACTGAAAAAAGTTTTTATTTTAACGTTCTTTTAACGACTAAAATCGTCGCGTGAGGCCAGAATGAATCAAGACAATGATGACAAAATATACATTAATTTTAAAATACAGCACGGCATCATCTTGACTTGGCTAATGACGATTAGTTAAAAACTCACGTAAAACACCAATATTTCTTGCAACAAATTTTGACTCGGTTAAAATCTTATCAAATTGTTTACGCAACCTTTTAACACCAAGAGTAGCATGGCGTCCTTCGATGATTAGATTTTTCTGATGAATCATTTTGAGTAGCTTCATCCAGATAGAAGACATCAAGAAAAGAATGAAAAGACATGAAGCTACTAAAAAGCAGAACAATAAGTCAACTCAAAAACTCGTACGAAATAAAAATGATTGACTTTTATTAATTTGATCAAGCGCCCGACGGAGGGTTAATTGCATCATCACACGGCATAATCTTTATCATGTCGGATTTTAATTTAGAAATTTGTAATTATGAAAAAGAAATTAATTTATTAACTTAAGTTAACTTTAAGTTAAATTATTTAGACTAATTAGAAATTTACGTGTATATGAAATAAGTACTATTTTATACAAACTTTGTATATATTTATCTTGTATATATTATTATATATTTATCAAACTTTGTATATAAGAATCAATTATAATTTCTTTACAAATTTATTCATATGTTCTTACGAAATTTATATTGTTCGCAAATTATTTCTTTGACATTTTTGTTTTATTCTTTATTTAATGTTATTTTAATGCAATTAATATTCACGAGCGGTTCTCGATGATAAAACCTAAAGGTCTTCTGCGAGTCTCCGCGTTCTATTTATTGTTTTTTATTTTTATACTTATATATTCTATTATATTTGTTATTGTATAAAGATTTTTTAATTGTTACTGTATAACGATTTTTTTAATCTTAACTATCTTATTGTATAAATTTATTTAATATTTAAGAAAAGAACAAAAAATTCTGAAAAAAAAAAAAAAAATTTAGAGTTATTATGTTGATGTTTATTTTGGGTTTAAAAAATTTATGACTTATCCCGACAAGAAAATTTAACGTGGGCCATATATGGCAATTGCATGTTAACCATATATTTCCCACTCTCCTTTATGGGATGGCGCTGATGCGTCCCATATGTGGCTTTAATGTTTATAGCACTAAAACCACACTAAATAAGAACAAATGCCACGCTTAATTTGTGCGCAAAAGTTCAAATGGCCCACGCGTGGGAAGCATTGGGTATACCCATTATAACTTTTAACAATAATATATTATTAATATACCCAATAACAATAATATATTACCCTTTAACAATAATATAATACCCTTTTACCCCCTTAACAATAATATAATACCCTTTTAACAATAATATATTATTAATATACCCAATATAAATTTTAGCGGTTTTGTAATGCAAATTAGAGTGTTGAAACTCTATTTAACAAATCAAATTTGCATTACAAAACCACCTGAACATAAATATATATATATATATATATATATATATATATATATATATATATATATATATATATATATATATATGTATATATAATATATATATATAATATATATATATATATATACATATATATATATATATATATATATATATAATATATATATATATATATATATATATATATATATATATATATATATATATATATATATATATATATATATATATATATATATATATATATATATATATATATATATATATATATATATATATATATATATATATATTAGAACCGTCCTGAGGCAGCCGCTCCAGGCCTCGCGCTTAGCAAGGTCTCCTAAGCAGGGCCGTACCGAACGACAAAGACGTGGGTGGGGGGGGGGGGGAAATGGAAAAAGCGAAATTTACCGACAAGATCTTTTTTTTTTTTTTATAAGCCAAATTTTAGTTTTAACCGACAGAAGCCATGATTTTCGAGTTTTCCGTCAAAAACCGACAGAATTTTGCATATCTGGGGGGGGGGGGGGGAATTTTGCATATCTGGGGGTACCGACCCCCGTCGGTACGGCCCTGCTCCTAAGCTTTCCTAAGCGCAAGCAACCAAAACTTTATAATATTAAAAAATAAGCAAAAAGTTATAATAATATAATTTTGTAATAACATGTTATATTACTTATATTTAATTTATCAATAAAAAGTTTTTTCGTTTTTTTTTCTAGCTCAATTATAATTTATTTTACAATGTAAAATAAATTATAAATCTTATTTTGTTCATATATGAAAAAAATAAGATTTATAATTTATTTTACATTGTTAGGCCTATAATCAGGGCCGCCGAGAGGGGGAGGCACTGTGACAGTTTGTCTTGGGCGGCAGCATTTCAAGGGGCGTTAAATGAGAAAGAGATACCTAAAAAAAAAATATATATATATATATATATATAATATATATAATATATATAAAATATATATATATATATATATATATATATATATATATATATATATATATATATATATATATATACATTTATTTAAGTTGTTGATACCGTATAAACTAAAAAAACACAAATTTGCATTACAAAACCACTTAAACATGTTAACAAAAAAATATATATATTAAATTGATAAGCGTCTGACGTCATAAAATATCATTGCGCTTTTCACAATGGAATGAAGTAATTTATTTTAAAGTTTAAAGCGTTGTATGATGTGGCAAGATAATGAATGGCCCATATCATAACCACATCTATTTTAGCATGTGTTTATTTAAAGAGTATACCGCATTAAGTGGGATAATTATGTGGACCGCATTATGTGTTTCACACGTGGGCCACACTCATCATCAGTTTATATATCGATAAACATCTAGAATATAGTTTCACGCTTTAAATCCACTTATAAGCACTATGGCCACATGTGGCCCACATATACCTTTCTTGTCGGGATGACTAAATATAATATCATTCTATTTGAAAACAAGTGAGAGCTATTTTTACGCATTTTAATGTATAATTGATTTTTAGCATTCCTAACTTAAATTAGGTTTTTTTTTATTTCAACAAAAACATTGTTTCCGAATACGCAATTGAATTCGTATGTTAACGTTGTTCAGTTATCTTCATTATTTAACCTTCCTACTCATTAAATGACATTTTGAAAACTTTATTTTATGAATGTCTAGGTTTATTTATGCATGTTACCTTGTTAATTGTACGTATTTCATTCATAAATCATAATTAAATATTTATTATTTTGCGTTTCGTAAGTTTTTTTCCGTTAAGAACTGTTTCCCAAGTTAGGGTGCGAAATAGTTTCGTTTCGAAAGAAATTAGGTTTTTATCATTATTTCAAAAAATAAAAGTTTTCAATGTTACTATGTTGCGATACTGAAAATAAAGTTTCATTTTAAACATTTTTGGTATATTAAGATTTTATTTCTTACAATTATATCCGTTTGGCCAACAAACTTTCTTAATAGACATCAAAACGTCATTAAGCGAAAGAGCTCGTTTCGCAAGTGCGACTTCCGTAAGCGCTACTTTCGTATCTAGCAAAATAGTTTTGTTTCTTAATTTAACTTGTGAAAGGCTACGTTTCGTAAGCACCATTTGCGAAGTGAACATTGACGATTTTAAATGTTTCGTAATATTCGGTACGAAAATAAAAGTTCCTGAATTTTCTTCCAAAAGAATCAGTTACAGAAAACTTCTTTCAATAGACTAATAATAAGTTTAAGAGAAACTAGTAACTTTATCGTACTCCGAAAAAATAATAAAATTCTTAATTCTCTACCTGTTATTGCGACCCCTATTTATTTAACAAAATATTTTCTAAATACACCTTTATTACTATTTCAGACAAAAAAATCAATCAATAAATTCTTTAAAATCAAAACTTAAAAATCTAGTTATTAATATTTTGATATTTAAATAGAAGTGTTCTAGCTAGTAATATAAAAAGACAATTCTAGCTTAATAAAAAGTGCATTTTTAAAAGAAGTGTGTGAGCTAGAAAGTATGATCCCCAGTAAACACGTTTTTATACTGGCCCGTCAGTTGGTCCAACTGACGGGCCAGTATTGGCTATAGTTGGCTAACTGTTGGCATTCCGTGCCAACCATTAACCGACAGTATACCGCGTGTTTTTGAATCGTAAAAGTTTCCCGTAAGATTTTTAAATGTACTTATAATTATATTTTATGAAAATGCTAAGTCGTGTGGTCAAAGTGAATAGAGTTAGTTTATTTGAGGCAATTTATCTTTTTTTTTCTTTATATATATATATATATATATATATATATATATATATATATATATATATATATATATATATATATATATATATATATAATTTTATGCAGTTCAATTTCCAATTCTGACCATAAATGCTCAATTGGGTTGAGATCTGGACTTTGAGCTGGTGTTTTGATCACTCCAGGACAGTTGTAGAGCATCCAGAGCCGTGTATCAAAAGCACTGAGCTTCGGATTGTTGTCCTGGTAGTACTTATACACACCAGTCAACCCCAATTTTTCAGCACTTTGGTTCAAGTTTTGTTTCAGGAAATCAATATAAACATGGGCGTTCATGGTTGTTTCTATAAAATGCAATTTACCAACCCCAGAAGCCGCTATACAGCCCCAAACCATGACACCGCCCCCGCCATGTTTGACTGTTGCTACCATATTTTGCTCTTCTAACTCTGCATTTGATCTTCTCCAAACAATGACATGTCCATCCGATCTAAACAAATTAAATTTGCTCTCATCAGCAAAAATTACAGTCTCCCAGAACTTTAGGCATACTTTTTAGCAAATTCTAAACATGCTTTTTGGTAAAAATGAAGGGCTTCTTTCTTGCTACACTTCCATGAAAATTTTGTTTCTTTAAACATCGTCTCACTGTTTGCACACTTACAGTTTGTCCTAGATCAAGTTCTAAATCCTTAGTCAATTTAGAAGCGCTCAGCTTTCTCTGCATCTTGATTTTTCGTACCAACCATTTATCAGTTCGTTTTGAATGAACTTTTGGGCGGCCAGTTCTTGGTTTATTTTGAACAGAACTCTCAGTAGAAATTTTTTATGATAGACTGAACTGTGGATTTTGGCATGCAAAGCATTTCTTTTATCTGTGACAGTGATTTCGCATTTTGATAGTGAGAAACAACAAGATTCTTCATCATTTCTGGCAACTCTTTTTTAGTAGGCTTCATTTTCAAAATCACCAATTTTTTATTGCACAAAATGTCCAATTGGGTTTAAAAATGACAATTTTATTAATGCTGAAAACAAAAACATTGAAAATATAAAGCTAATGTAAACATAAACAACAGTTAAGGGGGTCGTCTGAAGACTTTGTAACAAAAAAATGATTTTTCTTATTTATTAATTTTGTGACGCAATTTTTTTAAATTAAGTATAATTTCTTTTGTTACAAATTAAATAAAGATTGGTTAAAGCGGTTTCAACAAGAATTTTTACTAATAAATATGTTTAAGTGTTTTAAATGATGATAAGTATAAAATATTTCACTGAATCTATAAATGTAGGTATAGCTTATATGGTATTATTTTTAGCACTTCTCTAAATGACTACTTCTATGCTCTTATTGTTATTGACAATAATCTATAGATACATTGATTTTCGATTCATATGTAATGTTTTTCTTTGTATTTACTTATTCATTACATTTTTTCATTTCAGGTTTATCATATGATGGATTTATGCGATGTAGAAGAACAAAGTATTGTTAATTTGTATATATTTTTTAAAAACATCTACTAATAATTAGTCCAGTCAACGTCTAAACTTCAATGTTGCATCTGTCATTTTAAAGAAGTTTCTAAATGTGTTTCTTATTCAGATGGTTTGACCAGCAAGGTCTGCAAGCAAATATGAGCTGAAAAATTTTTCTTAGCGTTTAAGGAGAATAGATGTTGTTCTTTGTTTAATTTAATTTGTTTAAATATAGTAGTTTTAATAAATAAAAGTTTGTTTTTGGTTTTTTACTTATTTGTTTTAAGATTCTTAAGAACTAGGCAACTTAGCTAAGCAAATTTTGTTTTATTTTTTAGTGCAATTGGAAAGAGCTGAAAACTATTTTTTAGTGCAATTGGAAAGATTTGAGTAAGTTAACTATTTTTTTTTAATTTTATATTAGATATATTTTATATTAGATACATTTTATATTAGATATATTTTATATTAGATATATTTTATATTAGATATATTTTATATTAGATATATTTTATATTACATATATTTTATATTAGATATATATTTATGTATTTAACATGGAAAACTGACTGTAATTTGTTGACACAAAAGTGATCAACAAATTACAGTCAGTAATTTATTGATCACTAACTTAATTAATTTTGTGCATTGTAGTCTAGATTTTTTGTTAAATTAAAAATAATTGATGTAACTAAATATTATTTAATATTAATGATAAACAACTAATGTATATAAACATAAAAAGATATGGATTTCAATAAATCTTAAGTTTAAATATAGCCTTTGATTAGAAAAGATCACAATTTTTAAGATTCTTTTCCATTTTTTTATTATTCAGTTGTAACAATAGTAATATTACTGGTAATATGTTTAATGATAATAGTGAAATTGAAGTGGATAATATTAGGCTCAAAGAAGTTATTAATGTAAATGCTAATAGGCAACTTGAAAGTAGTTGTTGTCAAGTGAAAGAGATAGTTTGAGGCAAGATAAAAATAATCGTTGTTGAAATGTAAGAAATGCTGCTCAGCGAGTAGAAAACTTACTTGCCAGAATTCAGTGTCAAGCATTGTTTTTACTTTAGCAATTTAGAACAAAGCAAAGTATGAATTTTACTATTTATAGTAACAATAACAGTTTTAAATTTAAATGATTTTAAATTTTTTTATAATTTCAAACATAGTTATGTTTTTTTTTTTTTTAGTTGCCTTTGTCATAACTTGATTAGTTTGCTTACTGTTGAAACATGGTTTTAATTTTGTAAATTTAATATGATGTGAAATTTACTCTATTAACCATTAGTCAACAGTTAGAGAGAAGCTGGAGCTTAATTAAGAAATACTGGAAATTAAATCAAGGTAAAAATAATTTTGTTTACTGGTAACTTAATAAAACCAGTCACTACTATATATTGCATGTTTTTTTACTTTTTTTAGCATGCTGCTTTGGAAATACTTTCTTTCTCTCCCTCTCTCTCTTAGATGAAAGGGGGACTTAATAAAAACTTATATAATTACTGAGCTCTTACGTAATTCTTAATACCACAATTGATAATGACCATTTATAAGAAATATTTTTCGAGTTGCTTGCTATTTTATGGTATAATTGTTCAAATTGTTTAACTATAATTATCCCTCGATTGTTTAAATATTGTAATAAATAAAATCTTTTTAGTTCAAGTGTTTTATTTGATAAAATATCTTTCAAAGTCGTGGTGTTATATTCCAGTGTTACTACATTGTGTTGTGTAGCCTTTTTATAATCTTATAAGTCCGAGTAATTATAGTTCTTTTTAATTACTCGGACAGACAGTAATGTGTGCTTACAAATATTTTATGCTATGCACTATTATTACTGTGTTTTGTGTTGATAGACCTAGGCTGTTATAGCTATTTTTTTATTCTTTATATTTTCTGTTATTATTATCCTAATTCTACTAACAATAAATCACAAATAATACTTTTTTAATTAAAAATCGTATTTTTTTTCATTACTTTCTTTAGGTATTTGCAGGCTTTACTTGACTTTCTTTTTCTGGTACCTGTGTTGTGACAAATTTTAAAAAGAACTTAACCGATGTTAATGCGGTCTTTATGCCGTTAACTATAAGCAATTACATTGTTGGTAGAAAGTCATAGTTAAAATATTATTTATAGATAAATTTGTATTTAATTTTTTAGATAATATATCAAGTTATTAATGTGTTTTTGTTACTAATGATTTATTGATTTATTATATATTTAATGATTAATTACTCATAATCCGTATTAGGAGTTGCTAGTTTTTACTAGCTTACTGCTAGTTTTTTATTATTGTTACTGTTGTAAATTTCTACTGTTATTATTATAATTGTAGTTGTTATTGTTATTACTACTGTTATTATTACAATGATTATTATTGTATTATTACACAGGTCATCAACAAAAATTTTTTTTCTGGTGCCAAGCAAACAATTTGTTATTTGAATAGCATTTCTCATTTTGATTTCAAATATACAACTCATTTTTCACCATCACGCCAAGTTGTAAAGATAGTTGTACACATTTATAAGGTTTGCACTTCCAATTAAAGTGCAAAAGCGAATTTAAAAATTGCGAAAAAAATCATATAGTTGGGCCGGTAATGGTACTAACTGTTAGCGAACTGTTTTATTACTGTTGGACCGTTAATGGTACCAACAGTTTATAAAACAGTTGGCTAAGTGTTGGTAAAAGCGTTACGTTATTTTCACGGTACCAACTTAATAGCCGACTATTGGTCCAACTGTAGCTAATAGTTGGTTATTAGGATCGGGCCAACTACTTACCTGTTATTTACTGTTTAATGTTTACTGGGTCTCAACCATTTTTCAACATGTATATTATGGGGTCTCTTCAACCAGCATGACATGGTATTAATTTAATTATTATTTTAACAAAGAAATAATAGTTATAAGGTGAAGTCTAAGCCTAATGTAGCTCATTGATTTCACTAGTGAAATCTAAGCATAAAAGAAAGCATGTCCTATTACAGTAAAACTTCCAAATTGTCCTTCTTCTGCATCCCCAGAGTTTAATGTAACTACTAATCTCCTTCCACTACCAACACTAGGCCGGAATCAGAAAAATTTCTGTAAAATGAAATAGTAGTTGTAGAATCAATTAAATCTTTAGATTGATACAATAGTCCAGATGACTCATTATGTTTAAACGATGCTAATATTAAATGTTTAATATTAGCATCGTTTCACGAAGAAAGATAAAAGTCTTCTGAACCAGATGAGCAGTATATACATACACTATTACTATCAAATCCTTGAAATACCGTATAATTAGTAACGTTATATGGTGTCCAAGGTTGTTACTGGAGAATTGTATGCATCATACATGCCTACTCTAGATTCCCACCAATTTCCAGAATTGCCAATAACATGCATTCTAATATATTTAAGATAAACACCTTGACCAGCAACGTCTAGAGCATCTAATAATATATATTCTTTACCATAAATTGTGTTTGTATATCTAAATGTTTCTGAATATAATTTAAGAGATGATAATAATTGAGGTATTGATGTAGTTCTTGTAATAAAAGTTTGTAACCTATATTTTATTTGTTGACTAGTTTTATAGTATAATTGAATTACTAGACTAGTTGTAAATGGTAAATCTAGTGTAAAGTATCCTCCTAATGAATTAGCCGTATGTACATTACAACATTGTAAAGAGTTTGCATAATATGAGTGACCAAGTGGGTCAAGTGGTGCAAATAAAAAATCACAGGCTAAAGGAATATTATTATCTCCAACACTATCTGTAGAAAGAGAAAAATCTCCTATGCAAAGTGTATGATCTGCGTATATTCTAAGAAATACTTTACCTGGTACATTATGAGTAGTATCAAGCCCTTCAAATGCTAGCCATAGTTTTCTGAGAATTCCAGGACCAGAAGGTTGAACAAAAATTGTTGTTGCATCAGGATCTGTAGTTGGTGCAACAAGCTTTTCTTTTAATCCAAGGCGCGTTAAACTTGAATTTGGTGTTATTCCTAATTCATTAAGGTTAAGTGTTTTATTATCAACATAATTTTTTGTAGCAGCATCATGTGAGCTAGTAGGTTCTGCTACATTTATTAGTTTATTAGAACTCATATTAATATTACTAGTTACATTATTATATCCTATATTTATATTATATTATATATTACTAGTTACATCATTATTACTAGTTATATTATTATATATTATATAATAATTGTAAATAATTTGTATCACGAACGGAAAAGTTTAAAATTTGTATTTAGTTATTTTATTTATATTTACTAAGTTCAAAGTTCTTCAACAGCGGTTCTCGGTGACAAGACCTGTATGGTCTTCATTGAGTTCCCGCGTTCTTTATCTTTATTCTTTATTTTTATTTATTTATTTTAAACGATTTCTTTGCATGTAATTTTTCTTATTGATATGTTTGTAAATATTGTAATAAAGAACAAAAAAAAAAAAAAAAAAAAAAATATCCATCTCTCCTAATGAACAAGTTAGTAGCTTGAGATAATGTTAAACCATCTACAGCTACAGATGAATAAGTGTCGCGTCCGAATTTATCAACAGTTATTTTATATATAAAGAAAATTTTCTTTAACTATATTTTTAAAAAATTACCATAGATTATTAATAATATTCTGAAAATCATGCCCTTCATCTAGTTTTTTTAAAACATATAAACACAAGTGTCCACAGAATGAGGTATTTCCAAATTGAACTCTATCACTATTATAATAGACAGGACTTTTTAAATAATTAACAACTTCAACTGGTGGTGGTAGTCCGTTAGAGTCAAAACTTAGTTTTTTTATCTCCGTCTTTGTACCAGCAAATCCAGTAAAATCCCTGCGTACTTGAATCTCCTGTATTTAATATTCCACATTCTTTTTTTTGCGTATTTTTAGGAAATTCATATCTTACAAATACACCTTTAAAATGTTTTATTTTTAATTTTTTTACTGTTTTGATTAATTGAAAATTCGTTAGTGGTTCATTTGGTAAAATTATTACTTCAACGTTGATAAGTTTATGATAATTGTTATTAATTTTTCCATTTTTACTTACAAATTGTTTTTTTTCTTAAAAAAACAATTTGACCTCTTTGGGCTCTTTGACCTCTTTGGGCTCTGGGATCTGGGCTCTGGATTCTGTGATTTGGGATCTGGGTTCTTTGACCTCTTTGGACTCTGGGCTCTTTGACCTATAAATTATTTTCTTTTAGTTTCTAGTGTCCATATGCTAATGTGTGTATACCATCTACTAAAATAACTCTTTTACCATCGTCTGCGCCTAATGCTACTTTATTGATCTCTTCTGTGTAAATTTCATGTAAATGGGATCTTATGATATTCGTTTTCCTAACATGATGCTTTTTATTCAATAAACAATCTTTGTAATCTTCGTGTGTTATATATTTTTTAACAACATTTGTCTCTACTCCTTTACATTTTTTTCTTGTTCCCGAGTACTTTGTAAGAATACAAATTTGATCTGAGTCCTACAACCTCTTCTATTTGTGCTCCTTTGGTTTATCTTTAAACATTCCTAATACTTTATTATTAGCTCCAACTTTAAAATCTACGTTATTAATTGCAGGATGATACTTATCAAAATCACTTGTATCAAATTTGCTTTCAATATCTTTGGCAATATCTGCATAAATGTCTACTGTTTTTATTTCGTATGCTAAAGAATCTGAATCTGTGAACATTAGTTTTGTTCTATCAGCATACTTACTCTTTATGTAATCATAGTGAAGTTCATACATTAGAGTTTTGCTCAAATCTTATATACACATTCCTAAGTAAATTGGTTTATTATATTTAAAATATTGTTTTACTTTCAAAGTTAGGTTTTGATGCTAATTTAATAGCTTCATTTCTGTCTGTTACTAATCTAATATCAACTCTGTTTTCAATATTCTCCATTGTTTTTCCAAAAAATGAATTTTTCATGAGTTTAAAAAAATCTCTTTCAAACTTATTAGTTGTTTCGGCCCTTAGATCTGTATTTTTTTCAATGTATTCACTTAACCACGCTTTTTCTTGAAACTTTACTCCTCTATGAATTTTATTAATCTTTAATCCTAATCTTTCATACAATTTAAGATTTTCATGATGAATGACATAATTTTTCTTATTATTCAAGTTAGGTAGTAATTTTTCAACACCGTTAATGGTTATTCTTTCAGGTGCTAGAGAGTAGTCATTATTAACATTATGCAGGTGTTCAGGATAATTTAAATCTACTTCTAGTATACATGGAATTGATTTCCAGTTCATCAACTCATTTTCATCGATCCATTTAAAGCCATGTGTTGGAAGTTGTTTACTCATTGCCCATCCATATAAGTTATTAGCATCTAGATACTGTATATAGGTTGATGATTTGTTTTGATCATACGCATCACCCATGTACTTATTATTCGCTTTTCCGAATCTATTAGATATCATACTAGTTCCACCTCTTATACCTTTCTTTATCATTAATAATATATCATAATCACTCAGCAAATCTAATTCTATTTTGTCATTTTCGATGCCGCATCCCGAGCTAATACTGGTACTGTTTAGTACCAAGCAGGATCTAAACCATAATTTATAATACAAAGTTCTCTAAAATTTTCAAAGACGTCAGCTAGTAAAAGCACATCTGAAACATTGACAAATCATGATAATTTTTTACAACTAAACTCTTTGCACATATTTTGCGCATGCAAGTAATCGTCATCACTTATATCTTTAGCATTTAATCTCGAAAAGAATAATTCTTTTGGCGGTAATTGTGGCTCATTAAATCTATTAAAAGAATCAACCCAATCATATGGGTATACACCTTTTCTTAGTAACAAATCTAATTTTTTACCATAATAAAATTTTCCAATATTTTTGCACTGGTCTTTTCCTAAATTCTTTGATAATTCATCTAAACTATCAGACATAAATCTATAACTACTTAAAAAACGTAGTTTACGTTTAACTTCAACTTTCTTACCCTCTTTATTAATAAACTCACCAGCTTTAATTTCCTAGAAAAGCTAATATACTTTTCTTCATTGTTTGGTGACTCAATTTTCCTCCTGATAATTTCTTTATAAATAAGTGAGAATCGTAGCCAGAGAAATTGTGAAATAGTACTGGAAAGAATATGGGAATTTTATATTTTAAATTACAATTTTGATGTACAGCACCTCCATATTTTCCAGTAATATGGCAGTGGTCACGTACTTTATCTTCATTTAATTTTTCTCCACAAATGTGACATGATATTGCAGCATTACAGTCATCATTATTTTCATCAGTAAATATCACCTTTTTTGAAAATTTAATTATGTCATAAGTTTTCTTAATATCTTTTTCTAATCTTTTTCTAAAAATTTGTGCAACATCATCTGTTTCATTAGTTGAAGTAAATGTGATTGGACTACTTTGATAAATACTTTTGTCAAAACATTTAATTTAATAACAGAATGAGCTTGGAGCATGTTTTTGATATTGCTTAGTATAAGATTCATTCGGATTTGGTTCACAAGTGTCAACTGGTTTGATAAAACTTTCAAAGTCTGCATATACTACAAAAGGAAGTCTCATTGATTTATTGTTATTAGTAAATTGCATCGTTGATTTTGGTGGTGGAGGTTTGATACGTACTGAATCATGTGTTTCACAATATATGTTTAGATAAGGTATATGTTTAGATAAGGTATATGTTTAGATAAAGATTCTTCAGAATCAAACCTTAATAAGCAATTCCTACAATAATACACTTTACCATGACGTCTAGTTGTTTGCGAAGAAAGTAATCTGCATAAACTTTTTATTAAACAATAATGATTAGTTTCACCATTTGAAATTAACAATAAATCTATTAAATGTTTGCTATCATTATTCTTTGATACGTGCAAAATATGAACTTCTGAGTTTTCATAACCAAATACATTAACACTGATAACTGTATTATTTTTCTCATATTGTGTAACTTGATTTAATGATACTGGAAATTCTATTTTATCCAAGTTTATTTTTTCAGCTTGATTTTTAAGCTCTTTATCTACTATTTCAGAATTTTTATCTTTTGGATTTAATGCTCTTGCAACACCCCACTAAAAACATTGATAATCTTCATTTTTTATATTAATTATTGTTTTTTTAGTTGCTAAATTATTATCAAATGGAATGTATGATCTAGCTTTAATAGGATTATACTCAATAATATTTATTTCCATCTTTTCAACAGAAACAAATCTCCAACCTGATCCTGCCTGTTGATATAATGATAATGATTCTAAAAGTTTCTGCTTTGATATTTCATAAAACTCATCTAAATCTGTTGTTTCTAATACAACTTGATTATTCGTTCTAAATACACCAGTTGCGGTTATAGTTCCTTCTGTTTTAATATCAGTACGCTCCATTTCACAATCGAGAACTATATAAACTTTTAAATTTTTATTTTCTTTCAGTACTTTAACGGCGCTATTTTTAGCAGCATTTATGAAAGATAAAACATCATAAGCTTCTATTCCTTTAGCTGTAAATTGTTTTGTTACATTTTTAACAGATGATTTCTTTAATTTAAATTTTATTGGTTTTCATTCTTCAACTTTATTTTCAGGTTCAACTTTATTTTCAGGTTCAACTTTATTTTCAGGTTCAACTTTATTTTCAGGTTCAACTTTATTTTCAGGTTCAACTTTATTTTCAGGCTCAACTTTATTTTCAGGTTCAACTTTGGTTTCAGGTTCAACTTTATTTCTAACTTCCAATTTATTGTATAAATTTTTTAATGAGTTGATTTTTTGATTGACTTTATTCTTAATTGTATCAGGTACGTATGACACAATCTAATCTGCAATAGGATTAAATTTGCTTTTTTTAGTTGATTCTTTTTTTGATGTCAATGTATTCACTGTATTTTTAATTGTATAAGGCACATATGACATAAGTCAGTTATAATTACAGGTGCGTGCTCAACAGGGTTGTGCTCAACAGGTGTCTGCACTAACACTTCTAATAATTCACTTTTTCTCATTCTATGATAATATTTAATTTTTCGCTCTTTTGCGATTTGTTGCAATTCTCTGACATTTTTATTTTACATTTTTATAAAACAAGATATTTTTTTTTAATTTTCATTTTCTTTAAATAATTTTTTTTTTTTAAATCTTGGCATATTTTTTATTACATCTTTATTCTGATTTTTTTTAATGTATCCAAACCCTCGTGTTCTACAATAATAATTAATATTTTTATATTTTGAAATATCTTGCTCTTTTGAAATTGTCAATGTTTTATATACAAAAGGTGCAGGAGTTAAAATTTCAAAAGATCATATCTGGAATAGGGTCATCTAGTATATTTTGTATTTTCTTATTTTCCATTTTATATATGATAAGATTTTATTTATTAAAAATATTTACTAAGCACATGTAAATATCTTTTAAGCATATATTTATTATAAACATTCAATACGTTTCCACCCTCTAATTCTATAAAAAAGTTTTATTACTCTTACTATTTAAAACTCACCATCTTTTTCAATTTTAACTGTTCTATTTGAAAAAAGTAAATAATCGTTAGATAATTCCATAGTAATATCGCATTCTCTTACATTTTTGTTTTCCATTTTTTATATGACAAGATTTTATTTATTTATTATTATTATATATTAATCTTTTTCAGAACTTGCATATTTTAATATTTCAATCTTAAATCCATTATCAACTTTTCCATCACATTATTCAAGATATCTCTATCCATGCTTAGTCTCACGCATAGCACTATATAATGATTTATAAATTTTAATTTCTCCAGTTTCCATGTTTGTTAATTTAACAGTGACTGGTTTTTTTTTTGTTCTTAATCTTTCATATTTTTCCTTTTTTTTCTTGTTTTTCATGATGTATTCTAGGCTTGATTGTTTTTTTCTCATTTGCTTCTTTCACTGGATGTATTCTAGGTCTGCCAACTGGTCTTTTATCATTTACTTCTTTCACTTCAGTCATAATTGATTCTTTATCTAACAACCTATTATCTAAAGCAATCATTAGCAATGAAGCGATATTATCAGATGATTTTAAAATGTTATTTTCTTTTAATAGATTTTTCAAGCTTTTCTTTGTATATTTCATTCTTTTAACATATAAAGAAAAAAAAATTTAATTTATTTTCAAAAAAATTTAGTTTTCAAAAAATTTAATAAACAGAATAAAAATTTCTTCCGTCTGATTGCAGTTGTAACATTTTATCAGATATTGTAACTGCAAATACTTCAGTACCCAGTAGGTACTGAAGTATTAAAGTTTGTATTACAGTTGTATTACAAAGTATTACAGTTGTATTAAATGTTGATGTAACTTTTATTTGTACCAAACCTGATAATAACTTTTCTGATTGTTTACTAACATCAAAAACAAAAATTGAGTATAAATCCTTATAGTCAGAAGGAGTTATATGGTTGTGTGTGATCAATTCATTTATTCTATAAAATTTTTCATTAAAAACCGCTGCATCTCCATAAGCTCATGAAAATTGCTGATTTGGGAATGATAAATTATAACTAACAGCAGGGTATCTTTCAGAATTAAGAGAA
Organism: Hydra vulgaris; assembly: GCF_038396675.1. Lineage (NCBI taxonomy): Eukaryota > Metazoa > Cnidaria > Hydrozoa > Anthoathecata > Hydridae > Hydra > Hydra vulgaris. The sequence goes on from NC_088931.1 coordinate 78,046,334, forward strand.
ATGTAGATATTTGATAAGTCCAATGATCAAATATTGAAGGATTAGCATTTTGGTCTCCACTTTTATTTGTTTGAAATGCAACAATAACGTATCTTGGTCTTTCAGTACAAGGATAGTTGTGCACACGTCCCAAGAAAATCTAGAAGGATGTTGAACAGATATAGTATCACACTGACGCTGACGAAAGCATACTGGAATGTTTGTTTTGATGCGATTTGATTAAAAAGTTTAAATCTTTCTGCATCTGCGGATAGCACATGTGGTATAAACAATGATATTTTATTAAGATTAACTTTTGCATCAGCTACAGTAGAAAGCTTAAAAATTGCGTTATTATCAGTTTTTCTTACAAGAGTTATTGTATGTTTAAATCCAAAAATAACTTTGTCGTAAATGTTCCTTTTGTAGTTGGTTTCTGAACTATGTATGATTGTCTTACTGCAAACCCTGAGTTTTCAGCAAGTACTGCTGTTGTTGCGGTATCTTTATACCATAATTGATTTAATTCTTGCGCTAATTGAAAGTCGTTTGGGTATATAAGCATTCCTAACATTGTAGTTGCTTTACCTGGGTGATTAATAGTTTCCACATTTTGGTTTGATAATTAGTACGATGTTTGACTAAATGATTGCATAATACCATTATTTGTCTGCCTCACTGCATCTGTATTAGCATAAGCTGTTCCATCAGGAAATTTAATAAGTTGTCCTTTAAATAAGAAATAAGCTTCAGATGGAAGTGTATAAATATCTTATGTCACAACGTCAATTCTTATTTTTCCAGGACTATTTAGATTTGACGAGCAGCTGGCTCATATTCATGGAATTCAAGTCTTTCAATTCCATTACCCACTGTTGGCGTTTCTGTAAAATTTAATATTTCAGAAGTTGTCATTTTGTTTTTTTATATACAATATAAAAAATATTTTTTAGTTGACAATTCTTAAAAACTAATTGTATAAAAAAATTTCGTAATTCTACTTAAGTCTATGCGTAGCTCATTGATTTAACAAGTTAAATCTACGCGTAGCTCTTTGAGGTCCTCCGCAAGTCGAAGACCGTATCCTTTTTTAACTAGATCTTTTATTCTTATAGCATTTTTTTATTAGATACTTTTTTACTGATCTTATTGATCATTTTATTTAAATTTGTTATATCATCTGCATTTTTTTTTTTAGATCTTTCAGATCCAGATTTGATTAGATTTTCAGATCCATTATTAATCAGATCTGTAGATCCAACCAAATTTGAAATTATTTCATTAATTTATTTATTAGTAGCAGGTTTTGAAACTATTTTTGATGCTTCATTAATTATTTGTTTTCTTTTTTCAACTGCTGCATTTCTAGCAGCTTCTATCGCTGATGTTAAAAGTTCTTTTCCTACTGATTTAGCAGCAGTTATTGCAGTTTTTCCTAAATCAGTAGTAGCCAACTTCTTCAACATAGCTGATGATACTCTTGTTACATTTGACGTTTTTATTGGTTTAAATAAATCTCTTATACTTTCAAATACACCACTTCCTCCAATAACATGTTTCTTTATCTCTTATTATGAACAATTAGCATTTTTTTATGTACTATATATTTTTTTATATGTACGGATATATAATAATAAATTATTTTGTATTGCTTTATACTGTGAACTATCTATAATACCTTGTAGAAATAATTCATCACAAATTGCAACAGCTTCATTTCTTGCTCCAGTGTTACCTGCTTTCCATGCAGCTATACGTAATTCAAGCATTTCAATTAATGCATCAGGGTCGCTAGGAAGAATTATAGTTTGTATTTTTACTCTTCCTCCAATTCCATTTCCTTTTGATTCTATTTTTATATCTCTCCAAATGGGTGCTATTATTTCTCTGTATTTTTCACTACGAGATAACTTTGGTTTGTATGGGTTTTCAGAAGTAATTGCATTTGTTTGTATTAATATCTCGATATTTTTTAAGGTCATCTTCACTATATATTTCCTTATTAGGAATAAACTTTGTTATCAACTCCCAAAGGAGTACCATAATATTTTTTATCATCAATAATTATATCATTATCATTAATATGTATTGGTTTTTTTCCAATATATAATATATCATCTTTAGAATGTATTCCAAATGTAGTATCTGTAGACTTTTTACTATTAATATGCATTCTTAGATAATCAGTTGCAATTTTTCCTAGCCTCATACCTTTATTTTCTTCATGAGATGGTAATAGTTCTTTATATCATTATCTCTTTATTTGCTTCAGGATAAGAATTTGAAAAAGTGAGTGCAAATTTAATAGCTTGACCTTGTAGTATATTTATGTTTTCTTTTATTTCATCTTGACAATCAATTTATAGCTTGTACAATTTTTCTAAGTCTAACTGTAAATTAGTTTCACCGATCTTTTAATATAAACTATTATTCTGTATTCTTTTTTTAAGATTTAAGAATTCTTTAACAATTTGATCTCTTTTTTCAGGATCTTCAATTTTTAGAAATGGTATTTGCCTTTTTTGTAGAAAAGTCAAAAAAAACACAACATAAATAGTTATGTTGTGTTTTAATAAACTTATTTTAATAAACTATTTTAAAAAATAATTTAAAAAAATTATTTTAATAAATTATTTTAATAAATTATTTTAATAAATTATTTTAATAAATTATTTTAATAAATTATTTTAATAAATTATTTTAATAAATTATTTTAATAAATTATTTTAATAAATTATTTTAATAAATTATTTTAATAAATTCATTTAATAAATTATTTTAATAAGTTATTTTAATAAATTATTTTAATAAATTATTTTAATAAACTATTTTAATAAATTATTTTAATAAATTATTTTAATAAATTATTTTTGTGTTTTTACATCTACATTTTTACAAAATCTGCTTTTGAGTATATTAATTGCATATCTCTTCCTTGTTTAATTAATGATTCTTTAGTTTGTTCATCAATTAATTCTTTTGTATTTATTCTAACTTGTTCAAGCATGACTTTAAATTTTTCAAGTTCACTAAGTATTAGTTTAAATTCATCTATACTTCCATCTACTAAAGCATTAGAAATATAAGCACTTATTGTATTTAGTTTTGAATCAGCAAGTACTTTAATCTGTTTATGCTTTTCTGCTTTTAAATTTTTAAATTTGTTATTAACTTGCCCTCCTATTAATGATAAAACACCTGCTCCTAAGTTTGCCAAGTATTAATCCATATTCTTTTTCATCGATATGTCCATCTATTAAAGCTTTAGAAATATGATCATTTATTGTATTTAACTTTGAATCTGCAAGTACTTTAATCTTTTTATGCTTTTTGCTTTTAAATTTAATTTTTTATTAGCTTGACCTCCTATTATTGATAACACACCTGCTTTTAATGCTGCACCTTCACATACAATAACTACTGGTGCTGCAATTATTGTTGCTAAACAGCCAATTCCAATAGTTCCAAGTGTCGTAGTGCTTGCTAGTAATGCATTATCAATTGCTAAAATTATTTTTACAGCTCTATGATAATTTTTACTTAGCATATTTCTATTTTCTGTCTCACGCTCTATTTCTTTTTGAATCTCATTAATTGTGTTTCGGCGATACGCATGTGCAGTAATAATCATATTTTCTTCATCAGACGCACTTGGAAGATTGGATATATTTTATTGAAATTTTTATTATCATTTGCACTCTGTGCATGGATATTTGAATATATATTATTCTCCATTTAAATAAGTAAAAATAATTAAAAAAAAATACATATTTTTTTAAAATATTTACAATAAGTTAACAAAACATAAATCTCCTTTTTTAACCAATACATTAGAATCAGAATTATTAACAACATTTATCATAATATCATCAACAGTATCTGATATTACCGAATTTTGCAAACGTAACATTTTTAATTTAAGTTCTTCTTTTTATTTGTTTATAAATTTATGTAATGGAAGATTATTTCTTGGCATTTCTTTTTAAATGCAATATAAAGTTTCAAGAAATCACAGAATCATATTCAAAATTGGAATATTAGAAAATGGTGAATTTGTTCATAATAATAAACCTGATCCTGTTGATGTATATCCATTTTCATTATGTAAGCACAATCCATCACCTACAAAATCTCCTTTACTCCGTGGTCTCAAATATAAACCATTTCCTGCAGCGGTCATTTTAACTCCTTTTCCATTCTTTTTTAAGTACACAATATCCCTTCCAGTAATTTTATCATAGCTGATCAAGCTGCTGAACCTACTCCAGTTAATAAACCTGTTGTGAGTGCTGGAGCAACGCTTGATAATAAAAATTTTCCAGCTGTACCAAGTAAAGGGAAAAGTGCACCAATAAAACCTCGCTCTATTTGAGAATTGTGTGCTAGTTGTGTTTTATTTAAAGTAATTATTACCTTTTTCATATGCTCTTTTAATTCTATTCAATTGATAATCTGTTACAGCTAATACATACTCACCATTAAGATCTGAATGTGATAGCTTAATACTCGCTCCATAACCATCTTCAATTGCCATCATAACCATCTTCAATTGCTTTTTTAAGTCTTTTTAATTGCCCTTGCGATACATTTATTTTAATATTATTATATTTACTCATTTTTATATCTAATATAAAAAATAATTTTAAAAAAATTACAAAAAAATTATTTTACGATTTATATCTTTACTTCTTTTATATGAAATGTAATAGTTACTTCTTCTCCTCCTAAAGTCAAAAAATTTCCATTTTAATCGGGTAATTTGTTTTCCATTTTTGATATTGTTTTTAGTGTTACTGGTAAATAAATTAAGTTATACGGCTCTTGAGCAATTTTATAACCAGGACCTAAAGTTGTAAAAAATGAATATATAACGTTATCAGTTCCTCCATTTATATACGATGATCTTATTATATCACTTGTTACTCGTATACTATTAAAATTTAACAAGTTTACTATATTAGTTGATATATTGTAGCCTGCTGAATATATTCCACTGTCAAAACCAAAACAATTCTAATTGAATTTGAAGTTGTAAAATCAACTTTAAAACTGATTGCATTAGTTAAGGCTGATCTTAATGAATTATTATTTCCTTCAATTGTAATATTTGCAACTCTTGAACTTGCATCACCATTTCCTATCATAATTAATTGAATATATTTATTTATATTATTAATTTCATAACATCCATCCGGAATGTTTATATCCTTTCAAGTTGATCCATTATTTGCACTATATCTAAAATTGTTGTTTGAAGAATTAATATTAGGAAAAATATAATATGTCTCTAAACCAACTAGAGCCATTTAATATTCTCTATCTCCCCTAAGTCGAATAATAGGAGCAAATGTAGTTTTTATAATATTGCTATTTCCGCTCACTGATAAATAATATGCCATTTTTGTTTTTTTATATATAAGATAATACTTTTTTTTAATATTTTTGTAAAATTAACAAGTTGGTATATAAAAACAATTTAATCCACTTCTATATTTTCCATAATCTCTTTTAGAAGATACATCTATAATAAAAAATCCATGAGGGTCTGACCAAGCTTTCTTACAAAAATCTTTAAAATCATCTTTTGGCATATCACTTGAAACATGATCATTATAAATGTGATTTAAATTCTTTGAATCTTGTGGAAATAAATAAATAAAAATTGTATTTTCTTGTATCGTTTGTCAAGGTAACATAAAATAATTTTGCGCAAGATAGAAACAATCTACATTACTATGCCTTTTTCTTATATAATATTTTTCACACTTAGTTTGCTTTGTTAATTGTAAACCATCAAATATCATCAAATTATTCTTATAAATATCAAGATCTTCAGGATCTGGTACATCTCCAGCTGTTTCAAAAAACTTGTACTCCATATCTGTTTTCTCATTTAAATTTTTTGAAATGTCTTCAATTATAAGATCAGGGTTTGGATTTAATTTTTCTATTTTGTCTTGTAGCTTAAATAGTTCAAGAATAATTTCTTTTGTGGTTTTTTTTCAAAAGATTGTTTTAATATTTTGTATTCTGGTTGAAAAAAAGATTTTCCAAAAACTTGTAAGTTATTATTAGTCTTGCCAACCAGGTCTTAAAAGTAAATTCAATAATAAAGTAGTTATTCTACAACCTGATTTTCCAACAATAACTCCTTTTATATTCTTAGGAAACAACTTATTATTATTTCTCTTATCGTTATTCGCATTCCATGACGAATCTATAATATCCATTTTATATATTTAAGATTTTCATTTTTATATATAAAAATGTTATGTAACATTTTTTTATATATATAAAAATTTACTCAAATGTCTCAAATGTAGAAACAAAACAGATATACTAAACTTACAAAATGTTGTGAGTAAAAACAATAGAAATATGCAACGTGGAACTTATGTTTTTGTGGAACAACAAAAACTAAATTTGTATCAGCAAAAACAGGAGGTGATTTAGCTCAAAAACAGGAGGTGATTTGGGTCAATTAATTCAGCAGCAAGTAAAATATAACTACTATGGTCGAAGCTGGAAACTTCGAAATACATTTACCTGGTATGAACTTTGCAGGTCCTGGAACGATTAACTTCTACTGACGCATATAAAGAATGGAGCAAACCTGTAGATAGAGTTAAAAATGCAGCTTACCATCACGATTTTGCTTATAAATACTTCGATGATACCACAAAAAGAAATTTAGCTGATAAAATTATGATCGAAGAAATGGATGCTATAAAAAATCCGACAATACGTGAAAGAATTGATCAAGGTATTATTATAAAACCTATTATATCATCTAAAGCAAAGTTTGGATTAGGTTCTTTGAACCCATATGAATTAGGTGTTGAAAAAAACCACCAACGATCAGTAAAAAGGACAAGGATAAAGAATTGAAATGGACTAACAAACTTGCAAACGAACTTCATGGACCAGTTGTAAATCATTTTGGAAAAAGAAAAGTTATTGTAAATGGAATCGATGAAATATGGGCTAATTCAGTTGACATGCAATCTTTTTCCAAATTCAATGACGGTATAAAATACTTATTAATGGTGAGATGTTTTTTTAAAGTACGGATGGATTGTTCTATTAAAGAGTAAAACTGGAGTTGATGTTGCTAATGCATTAAATCTTTAAAGAAAGAAAGTCTCAAAAAATGTGGGTGGATAAAGGCTTAGAATTTTATAATAAGCATGTTAAAGCGTTAGGTGTTGAGTTATATTCAACTGAAAATGAAGAAAAAAGTTGTGTAGATAAACGTTGAAATAGAACAATGAAAGATAAAATGTTTAAGTACTTTTCATCTAATTCTACTAGAAAATGTATTAACATTTTAGATGAAATGGTAAATAAATACAACAACAACACGAATCATTCTTCAATTAAAATGACACCAGTTGCAGCTAGCGATAAAAAGAATGAAAATATTGTTTGATTAAATCATAATGGAAATGCACGATCAGAGTCCGTAAAACCAAAGTTTTCAATTGGTGATGGAGTTAAGATAGTTCACAGTTCCACCAACGTATAAAATAACTGACGATAATGGTGAAGGAATACAAGGTACTTTTTATGAACTAGAAATGCAAAAAACTGATCAAAAAATATTTAGAATTGAAAAAGTTATTCGTAAACTCAAAAATAAATCATTTAGTAAAGTGGTATGGATATCCTGATTCGTTCAACTCATGAGTTGATAATAGAGAATTGATAAGTCTGAAAAATTAGTTATTTAATAGGATATGCTTTCTTTTACGCTTAGATTTCACTTGTGAAATCAATGAGCTATATTAAGCTTAGATTTCGCCTTTTAATTATTATTTCTTTGTTAAAATAATAATTAAATTAATACCATGTCATGCCGGTTGAAGAGATCCCATAATATACATATTCACAAATCGCTGAGATGTATCATACTTTCTAGCTCAGACACTTTTTTTCAAAATGCACGTGTTTTTAAGCTAGAATTCTCTTTTTGTACTACTCTAGCTCTCATAGATCAAATTTTTTATTTATACAAATTTATTTATTTATACAAATTTATTTATTTATACAAATTTAGTTATTTATACAAATTTATTTATTTATACAAATTTAGTTATTTATACAAATTTATTTATTTATACAAATTTAGTTATTTATACAAATTTATTTATTTATACAAATTTATTTATTTATACAAATTTAGTTATTTATACAAATTTAGTTATTTATACAAATTTAGTTATTTATACAAGTTTATTTATTTATACAAATTTTGAACTATGAGAGCTAGAACACTTCTATGAAAATCAAAATTATTTATTTATATAAAACAATCTACAATCTAACATGAAAAATATATTTTAAATAAAAAATTTAAAATACATAAATCACACACACGCAAATCATAACATAATAATTTTATTATGATTTGTGTGTGTATGTGCGTGCATGTATGTATGTGTCAGGATACTGCCCGTGGGGGGCACGTACCCCTCACCCCACTTTTTTTCTAAAGGATCTTTATTTTGTAAAGAAAATTCTGGATGGACTTATTTTAGAAAGTTACGATTGTGCCACTTCCCCCCCTCGCCCACTTTGAAACCCGTGTCGTCGGCGATGTTTTGGGTTATTTTTTATTACCCCAAGGTTATCGATGATAATACTTATATCAGTCTTCTACGAATTCTCTATAACAACATAATCTATTTTATAAAATCTTTTATAATAAATTCAATTAATGCTTTTTAAATTTTGCTTAATTTTTTTTTTTCAACTTTTTGTTGCTTTATCTTAGTGGTAGGGTAAATTGATATTAAAAATCATTCTTAAAAATAATTGTTAATATCAATGTTATATCAGGTGTTCTTATGGCTATAATCACCAACATTAGTTTGCTTATATTCATTTCCACGTTGTCTAAGAATCATCTTCGCAGTTCTTTCTTCTTTATTCTCACTTAACTATCATTGCTTGCAAAACAGCTTCGGAATGCGCGTACCAAGCAGATCTTTTCACTATAGGAATCACAATATTAAAAACTGGATTATTATGGCTTTTAAGGTGTTGCAATGAACATATTTCTTGAGCCGTCAACCCAACATGATTTGGCTTTTATGTTGAACCAGTTTGGAATGTAAACACCTATTATAAATTCAACAATTCATGTAAGATTTTGAGGGTTGACACCAGAAAGCCCATGGAGAGAAACCCATATTCTGCAAAATCTTAGTGCTGTTGTGAGTCATCTACTATGGCAAACAGGCTCTATTTCTAGCATTGCTAACTGCTCAGGTAAATTTCCAGACCTTATTGAGTTGATTATTCGGTAAGCAACGCTTTAATCAATACTCACACTTTTGATGGGGCTCTGGGTTAATAACAAGTAACGGAGGTCCAATTCCAATCTTTGTAAAACTAGGAATGGTTTCAAAATTAGTAACAGTGTTTAACATTTTTCAAAGTGGTCCGTACCAACCATTTTGAATTTTTGTTGGGCCACCCAAATTTATAACTAAGTGCCTTAACCCTAATCATTGGTGTGAAGATCAAAATCTCCCTCTCAATTTTTTTTCCACCCATTGCATCTCACCACACTTTTACTGGATAAGAGTGTGGTATTTATATTTGTGCTGTCTCCTCTAATAGCTTTTAATTGTATTCCTAAATTTTTTTCCATCATTCAGTTAACCAGGTGGTCCAACAACCAGTTTCAACAACCAGTTAACCAGGTGGTCTGCAATTATCTCAGCCTTTTTTTCTCCAATCATTCTTATCTTGAACAAAGTAAACTGGTTCACTAACTACAGAAAAAGTTTCTTCTTTAATAAGACAAGGGAAATATCTGTCATTAAATTATGTTAATACTTTTAAATTATCTTTTCTGCCAAAAAAACAAACACCTCATTATTCTCAAGATCTTTATTTAACTTATTACACTTTTTCTCTTGTTGTGATCAATAGTTATTCTGTAGCAATGTGTTATTCTTTGTTATAATTCTAGCATCAATTAGTGCTGTTGTTACTATTTCTATTGATTGCTTGTATTATAATAGATACTGGATCTCTAGATTTGGTAAAATTTGTTTTTGAAAGCTCTTCTTCTGTTCTTTCAATCTAGAATTAAATGCATTATCTTGTCTTATTGATATATTATTATTGTTCATAGTTATTAACAAAATGTAGTTTTTGAAAAAAATAGTATTTTTTTAGGTATACATTTACTTTAATAACTTCATATATTATAAAGATATTTTATAAGTAATTATTTAACCTGTGCTAAGAAATTATGATCTTTCTGAATTTTATTATTGATCTTCTCTTCTTTTATTTTACGTTTCTTTGCTCTCTCCTCTAATTCACAACGATGCTTCTCTCTTCTTTTTCAGCACCACCAAATTAGCAATGTGCGAAACTACCAACTTTATCTTTCTGTGACTTGATAAAGCTGAGTTCTAATACAGGAATTTAATGTATGAGAAAGTAAGGCACCACAATACCCTTTTATTTTTTTAATGCTTCTTTTTTTTTAAGCGATTGGTTTTGTTTGTATAATAAATTTATACCTACAAATTTAAATTTACTATTTATAAAAGTATAGCTGGTTAAACTTGTGAGACTATTAAAAAAAAAAATTAGAAATTTGTATCAAGGTACTCTACAAATAGGGCACCTGGTTCAAATTATGAGCATCATAGTTTGAATTAAGTTTCATTGTCACCGGTTTAAGACCTTAAGATCACTAATCAAAGAATCCGGAGATTAGCTGCTATTTGTGGTTGGGAACCTACAGATTTTTTGCTGAAAATGTTGTCAACTTTGTCAAAATGTTGTTTGACGCTAATATTTGGTTTGCTATTCGTTTAAAATTTGCCCTTTTCTTTTTTCTGTCTTCAGACGTTTTTTTTCCAACCTAATTCATACTTTATGTCACAGTGAAGAGAATTTTTTTCTAAATTCTTTTTTTGTTTGTTTATATTACGCAGCCTTCTTTGTTTATATTACGTATGTTTATATTATATTCTTTGTTTATATTGTTTATATTACGCAGCCTTCTTTGTTTATATTACGCAGCCTTCTTTATATTACGCAGCGATCTTTGCTTTTTAAACGTTTAAATAGTTTTAATCGTAGATTTTTCTAATGCTGATAGAAACTTTTTATTACGCACATTTTTTAAGTCTTAAAAAATTAATTTTAAATTAAAATGCAATTATATCATTAATAACAAAATTTGTACATGTATCGCCATCCTTAGTCTAAACAATGCAGTAAACGAAATTTCCTTCTCCAACATTGATGAAAAAAAATTTATTGTTTTTTAATTTTTTTTATTTTTATAAAACTAGATTTGAAATTTAAAGAATAAAAAGACTGTATTAAAATTTCTTTTTTTTTTAATTTTAATAATTCATTTAAAAAAATCTTTTTAATTAATTAAAAAAAAAATTGATTCCTGTCTTGCTGGCCTCCTTAAATGCCCTGGCCCTGAAAAAGTTTATTTTGATTAGGAGACTTGAACGTAGACTGTTATAAATACAGTGACCATTCCAACACAAAAATCTTCATTGATAATTTATTTCACCCCGGTATATTTTCAATATTAATTAAACCCAACCGAATAATTCTAAATTCAATTACTGCTATAGATAATATACTGATAAACTCTTTCTAGATAAGTGTCTAAAGACGGAAGATAATAAAATGATATGTAATAAAAATCTCAATACCTGTGTGAACAGGTATTGAGATTTTTGTGATTTTACTAAAAATTTTAAAAATAGCAAACCCGAGACGATTAAAAAATAAAATTTCTTTTTCAAATTTTATTTCTATAATTTTACGTTTTTTTTTTTTTTTTTTAATTGGATAGGTGTAATGAAAATATAAGTTAGGAAATAAATTTAAAAAATATTTATTAGATTTTACACCCATAAATAGATATTTTCAATAGATATAAACAGATACTTTAAAAATTGATGTTTTTATTATATATTAAACACTCGCGACTATGGGCTGTCGCCGTATTTATCGCACTTATTACAACTATGTAACGCATATTCATTACATAAAAGCCGCAAAGAAGTTTCTTTGAAATTTTATTCTTTTTGAAAAATTTTCTAACGATAAAAGCAATAAAACAAATATAAAAACAAATTTTAGTTAGTTGCATACCGATTTAAACAGATGTAAAAAAATTTTTTGGCAAACCATATTAAATAATATTTATGATGATGTTTTGGCAACAAACACAAAAATTATATTTTCTTATTTAAACACTTAAGTGCCCAACGGGCTTCTTTTCTTTTTCAAAACTCCCTACTTTTTTTACTTTTTGTCATCGATGTCATGGCTGCATCGACATCATGTTATGGCTGTAGAGTAAGCAGTATTTCTTGATGTTTCCAGATATGACACTTTCAAATATACTTTTAGAATACAACACTAAATTTAAATTCATTAACAGGTTTTAAGTTTTACTTAACGTTCAGACATTATGACTCAGTAAAATTTTTGCGCTACCTAACCGGAGAGTGTTGAGTTTTTCACATGATTATAACTTTTGAACACAAAGTTTATTAAATAAAATTGAAAACCTGTCGATACCCAGTAGGCAAACTACGTCGGATTAAAGTCAGATTTTACGTTGAAATAACGTTGGATTTATGTTGGAAATGGAAATATTGGTCGACGTCTAATTAAATAAGTTGAAACGACATCAACATTTCGATGTAAATGCGAAATTTCGCTCATTTTGGATGTAAATTGACATCCAAGATGAACAAAATTGGATTGCAATCAGCAAGAGCGCCCTCTATACTCGTCTACTTCTGAGAAGTTAAGGAACATTAGAAGTCAAAAAACAGTCCCTGTTAGATTGATCAGTCCTCAGAATGAATCTCATTTAAAACATGTTGACGGACTCTTTTGCAGTTCAACATTTAAATATGATGAAGAAGTTTGTTCTATTTTAGGGCCAGATGAAATGTACTTCATTAGCCAAGACGAAAAGGCTAGAGTGCCTATTGGAATCACAGCAGACAAAAAACAAGCGCCGTTGTTGATACATTTGGAGTACCGGGTAACTCTCCCGGACCACGACTGGGTTGTGGCTGCTAAACACAAGCTTATACTATCTGTATACGCTGGAATTACGATCAAAAAAGATGGTCTCGGAAAAACAAATGCTGTTACTTATTCTGGACCTACCTACATTGCTGTTCGATCAGGAAAACACGCATCCACGACCGCCTTTACTCATGGATCAGACTTTCAGCAGCTCTTGGATATCAAAGAATTCGATTCTATTGCCAGAGATCCTCAAACTAATATGGTTAAGCCTATTGTTGTGTTTAGCGTCGATGGAGGACCCAACGAAAATCCCAGATACCAGAAAGTAATTGAAATCAGGATTCACTATTTCTTGAAGAATAACCTTGACGCTCTTTTCATCATGGCGAACGCTCCAGGCCGCAGTGCATTCAACAGAGCTGAGCGACGAATGGCACCTCTAAGTAAAGAATTATCTGGTGTGATTCTTCCGCACGAACATTACGGAACTCATCTTGATTCTCAAGGTAATTACATTGACAAAAGTTAATTTGTAAAAATGTTAATATAACTTTTAACCTATAATAACCAACAAATCTTTTTAAATCAGGCAGGACAATAGATGAAAATTTAGAAAAACGGAACTTTGGTTTTGCTGGACAGGCTTTGGCTGATATTTGGTCTGATCTAAAAATTGACGGTTATCCAACCATTGCAGAGTATATTGATCCAGACATATCAGAGCTAGAGTCACGGAGCCTTTTATTACAAGATCAACGTTGGATTTCCGATCATCTTCGTACAAATCAATATTTTACTCAAATTGTGAAATGTGAAAATCGTTATTGTTGTCGGACTATTAGAAGGTCTTACTTTACTCTAAATAGAGCAAGATTTCTTCCATCACCTGTCCCTATCAACCAAAACGAGAGACGGGCTCAAAGCAGTAGAAGTCTTAGAAGGAGCAAAAGAATGGTTACCATCATCCGTCTTTATGCTCATCGCATCAAACATTGAAAGTATTCTTCCTCGTACCGCCAAAGGATTTCCAATTTTGCCGTATGATGCGTTCTGTCCATCAATTCAGTTCAGCCTAGTTGATAGAACCTGTAAAAAGTGCAATACCTACTTTGACTTTCAAGCTATGTTGAAAAAGCATGCTTCTATCCATTCTTCTGCTATAACACTCCCTCTAATCAAAAGGGTCCAACCTGTTGATATCGCTGCCAAGCGTCAGAAAGAATTTTTGGTAGTCATCGTCTTGCAGAAGAGTTTGGAAACTGCTGAATGGTTAGATGAAAATGAAGTTGACGCAACGAATTTTATTGTACCTCAAGAATACGATATCCTTTTAGAGCGCGGAGAGCATTCACTACCTATTGTTTCAATCGATGATCACTTCAATAATCCATGGGAAGATTATATTAAAGATATATAATACTATTTGCTTAGTTGATTATTTAACGAGATATCGACTATTATATAATATAATTTGATGAGATCTACTAATATATAAATGTATAATTTAGTCAGAAAAAAAATCAATGGTTTTTAAGCATTTATATTGTTTTATAGGGGGGGAGTACACAAAACTGACATCATATATAACGGGGGGTTGGTCAAAAATTGACAGAATGACAAAGGGGGGAGGGGGAGTCGAAAAATTGAGAAAAACACTGACATCATTTATGGATGACCCCTAAGGCGATAAATCAAAAAAAAAATACTTAAATTCTTGGAACAAATTGGTTAACTAATTTATTTACCCTAAGCAAGTAAGGTTGTTAATCTACAGCTTATTTCAAATTTTACAAGTTAAAAAACAGGCCATTTTTTATTTGTTTGTAAAACAAAAAAATCGGCTTCAAAAAATGTCAGTTTCTTTATAAAACCATCTATTTGAAATACTCATTCAAGAAATATTAAAAATTTGTCAAAGAAAGTGTTTATAAGAAATAATACTTGTTCAGAAAAGTAGTTAGTAGATTTAACAATATCTTCTTAGGAAACTTTATATTTAGTGATTTGGAAAAAATGGACATGGGAGACCTGATAAATTTTTATATTTAGAAAATGTAATTTAAAAGCTATTTATAAACAAAAACTTTGTTTTTGGTCAAAAATTTAAAAAAATCATATTTTATAACTACATTTATAGAACTTATCTTTTATGAAAAGGGCATTACATTGGCATTTTACCAAAACTAATTTTTTAAAGTGTTTGCTTTTCACACATTTTATTCAATGTAAGTTCTTTCTTATTTAAATTAGTTTACTTGCTTAATTATACTTTAAATTACTTTTCATTACATGATAATTTATAATTCTAAATTTCGTTACATGATAATTTATAGTTCTAAATTTCGTTACATGATAATTTATATTCTAATTCCTTCTTTATCGTAAAGAAGGAATGAGATACTCTGACAAAAGGGTTAAAAAATAAGTTAAAACTGTGACAATGAATACAAAAAAAGTAACAAATAGAACTGCATATATTAAACTTACCAATTGTTTATGTTTTTCATCATCATAATTTAAACTTGTATCAAACTTAGGAAGCTCTTCGACTTCTGTGAATTTTTAAGGAACATTTTCTGCTGACTTATCGGCAACCCCAGATCCATTTTGTAGAATAGTTTGTTGATTTTCAATTTGCTTTGTGAGAAGTTTCACCACAATATATTGGAAATCTTAAAAGAAGGTAAAAAATAAATTTTTTGTATATTCTTGAAAATTATTACATAATTCTTGTCTACAATTAAAAGAAACTTTATAAAATTTAGAAATGGTGTAAAATCATATTATACTAATGCAGTTTAAATATGACTTATCCATTTTACTGACTCAAAAAGCAAATCAAATTTCTCAAAAATTATAAGTCTTGCAAATAGTTGAAATTGGATAGCAAATTAATACAATTTGCTTGATTTTATTTTGAACATTTTTAAAAGCCAATTCTTTTTTCACCCGCAAATATTCTTACGGCTATGCACCAATTGTTTTCAAAAATATATATATATATATATATATATATATAAAAAGGTCATCAAAAAGTCAGCAGACTTTTTTTAATGGTGTCTTTGAATAACTTCTAAATATATCACTGAATAGCCTAATGAAATACCTTAAATTAATTTAAACCTAAAATAAATAAAAAAAATAGCCATTAACATTAGGTGGTATGATTTTAAACTGACATAATGTTAGTTAGCTAAAGCGGTTTATTCCCTGATATTACAAAAATTAAACCATAACTTCTATCATTTTTACCTCCAATATCCATAGGAAAATCATTCCGTTTATATAGCACAGAATCTTTTCTTTGGAGGGGTGTGGAGTTGGAAACCATTGATATTCCAAAATGATTAATAGTTTCTCCTAAATTGGGGCTCAATACATGTGAAGGTGAACTAGAACGAGACCTTATTATATCTGACTGTGAACTTGCTGAAAAGAATGAGTTTGATTTAGAAAGTGATAGTGAACGAGAAGGTGAGTTACACTGTAAATGAGACTGTGAGTGAGACATATTCTCACTTCTTTGACACCTTGATGATTTTGGGGTTGGTTGGGAATTAGATTTTGAGCTTTTCCCATAACTTTTATTTGTGGCAGCACAATAAGATTTTTTCCTACAAATTTGCTGTGGACATGAAGAATGTAAGCTTTTCTGATCTGATTGCCTTTGCAGTTTCGAGCATTGCACCTTAGATTGCAAACAAGAGTGTGAAATTTTTGCATTTTTTTGGCTGTTGAGAGTCTTTGCAAAATACTGGATTTGATAGAAACTGAATTTCATCTTGTTTTTGGCCAGAAATATTATTTATGGATCGAGAATTCAAACTTAGCTTTAATAGTTGATCATTATTTCCAGATTTTGCAATTAATTGTTTTAGAAATATGGGTAAACAGGGAGATTTTTCTAAAAAAAAGATGTTGTTAAGCTGAAAAATCACAGGAATTGATTAAGAAATTTCAAGAATATCTTTGTTTAAATGTATCACAATAAAAAAAAAAATCCAGATATAATATTATGACATAACAAGAATTTAATTCAAACTAAAATTTTGTTAACATTTTAAAATTCAACACATTTTAATAAAGAATAATAATAATTTAACTGAAAAAATTTTAGTAAACTAAAGTTAGTGTAACATATTTACACAGCTAGCACACTAAAATAATGACATTAATTTAACATGATTACTTTCCACAGCTTGCTCCACCTTTCTTTTAGTTTTCAATCTTTCATTAGATGTTGTATAATCTAGTGCTTCTTCACAAAACTGTAATGTACCTGCAAACAACAATATTGATGGATTATTTTTAATTATATTTGTACAATTTCATATTTTTGCAAGCCCTCTTCTATTACTTTTGATATGTTTAACAACTACCTACTATTAACACTTCTTTATTTCAAACTTAATATAAAGTTTATACCTTTAGCCTGTATGCAAAAACACTACTGCAAAGAATGTTTTACATACTTTCAAGTTTCCGTTTTACCAGGCAGAATTGGCTCCATTCAGACTTAGGAGGTTCTAAATTCATGAAAGCACGTTTTACTTGCAAACCATATAGCCAATAAAGAATATTTTGACTGTCATTGATCCAGCATGATGGCACAGTCCGTTCATATTCTTGATTATTTTCTATCCAAACAGCTCTTGTATACGTCATTTTATGGCCTACTGATATTTTAGTAACCTTAAGGGATATCGCTTTTCAAACATTTGCATCTGTAACATTTAATTTTGTTATTGATACATTAATAGAGAAAAAAATATTTTTTATGTTTAAGTTTTAATTGAAACTTTGACTTTAAAAACAAATTTGACACCAAAAATATGCTTGAAAAGTTTTTATGTGTATATTTATATTATTATTTCATTAGAAATAATAATTTATGCAATAATCCAAATAATTCATAATACTAAATTTTGTGCACAACTTTCCAAATTATAATAGAGAACCTTGGACTTCGGATTCCCGATATTTAAATAAATAAACTCGTAAACATTGCCTTTTAATTTTTTTTTTAATTTCATCAAAAAAGGCAATAAACTTTATCAGTCCTGTCTAATATAAAATAAAAATAAATATAAAATGACTAAATCTACTACAAGTCTAAATTATTGTCTTAAATCATGCACATATGGAATTAAAATATAACTATCCTTTCGAGGTAAACAAACAACTTTACAATGAATATCATTCTTTAAAATGTTTTTGCTGTTCATTTGAATACTTTGACTAAATACATGACTTTGAATACTTTGACTAAATACACTTTGCATAAACACTTAAATCTCGTGAATCGCATGGTTTGAGAAAAAGATGTCTTAAATGTGTCTTCTTAACAAATTTACAAGAAAAAAAATTACCAGCCATCTTTTCTTTTACACAAACAAAATCTGTATTCTTTAAACAGAACCAGCTATCTTTATTTTTAGGAGAGATTTTATCAATTATAAGCTTTTGATTAATTCTCTCACCAGCTTTTTCTAATTCTGAACTTTTTTAAATAATTTGGACAAGTGGACTCTTTGCATTACGAAAAAACTTTTTAAATATGTGCATGTGATTTTCAAATGGAAAAGCAGACATTGAAATTAGATCTTCTTTTTAATAGTATACATCATCATGAATATGTATATTAATGCATGTATATTATATGTTAAAAAACTTTGATCATATATGTCAATAGACTTAAATACAAACCACTCCAGTAGTTGTTAGGCATACTCCAATAATTGTGTTCTTTTTATTAAATCAGTATAACACATAATTCTTATACCAATACTCAACGATAAGAAATGAATATAAACATTATTGGGAAGTATTCACTTTAACACCACAGGTCCAGCATAAAGAAGAAACTGTTTAAATTCTTTGGCTTTCCATCTTTTTAGTTCATTTAAAGATCTAGGCTGCCTTGCGTATTCATATATATATATATATATATATATATATATATATATATATATATATATATATATATATATATATATATATATATATATATATATATATATATATTAAAAACAACTATCTGAGCGTTTTTCAACCCTCTGTTTTATTACATAAAATCGTATATAAATACAAAGTTATAATTTCACGACAATCATAAAACTTCAATAGTCATTAAAAACCATAAATGAATGCGTGACTTTCATCACGTTTATCTACGTGACTTTTACCACGTATACGTAATAATTTTAATTCACCAACTTTAATAGAACATGCATTCTTGGTGAATTAACTCATAAATCTAATCGTTGTGGGGCTCTTATATGGTATATCAAGACCACCGTTAAATGAGTCATTTTTATTATGAGAGTCTGGAAAACGGCGACGCAAGTGTGAGATATGTCGTGGGAATACCCTATTTGCGGTTTCGACGTCAAACGACCAGATATTTTGCTTCCGTACGATACCAGGTATCCAAGACCGATCACATTTTGTCTCTTGAGCTGGTTTTACCCAAACATTGTCACCTTCCTTGAATATGTTATCTACTTCATTTTTTCGACTTTCTTACGTGTATTGCTTAAATTGCTGCGATGGACTTTTACTACAATTTGATAAGATCGTCTCGTTGTACAGTAATACTGCCAGAGCGATTAAGCAATTTGAGCGGGCGACTGTTCTTTTAATTGTTTTGTGTATGCGTTCAACGATACCATTGCCTTGAGCTCGATGAGCTGCTCGATATTCTAAATCAACGTCCCATTTGTCAGCAAACCTTGTTAGCGTGTGTGAGCGAAATTCATTGTCCATTCGAAGGCAAACTAGCGGTCTAAATAAGGAAAATATTTCTTTCAGCTTTCCAATAATTTCAGTCGCTTTTTTGGTTACCAGTTTGCACCACACTGTATACCGTGATGGGCCGCAGTCAATCATTGATAAGTATAGTTTTGCACCAATATGCGTCACATCGAGGGCAACCCGATTCAAATTCTGCTTTACACTCAGCTGGCCATGCTTCCATTTTACGGAACAAGGATCGATTGAGTTGCACTGGTTACAGCTTGCAATTACTGCTGAAACCTCCTTACGTGATACATTCTGGTTGTTTCGTAAACAAAGTTGCAATGTTCGATCGACACCAAAATGACCAATTGAGTGAACTTTCCATATGTGTTTCTGTTAGATTAATCCGGTTGCACACACTGTTCTGCACCATTTTTGAGGGATTCGTGAAAGTCGATAAGTTAGATTTAGTACAGATGGAATCCATTGTACAATAATCTTAATATCTTTTGCTATTTCCTTTATCGTATTCAGCCGTCGTTGTACTAGCAATTGAGAAATTCCCCGAGTCTTTACGCGATATTCTTCTTTTAAAACTGAGTTTAACCATCCTACGGTGCTCTTGCTATCGCTGTATACTGTGAGTTCTTTTATATCTCATTTACTAGCTAAATTTAACCCTCGAAGTATCGAATCTAAATCACTTATATTAATATGGTGCGTATCACTCGTCGGTCGTAGCCATGCTGCATCTTCAACAACTACTCCTACAACTAGAAGAACTACACCCAGTGCTATGGATGATGCATCACAGTAAAGCTCAGCTTTTCCATTCACTGGTACCAGCCATTTCCCACCAACCGAGTCCTCTTTTTCTTAACGGGGAAGCAACTCATTAATTTTTTCTTTGCAATCTTCAGAAACATACTCATTCCATGGAATATTTCCAGCTAATCGTTTGATGTATGAAGCTTGTAAACGCAAACTTCCTTCCACCGGGTAATGTCCAATGAGTTTACCTAAGTTGCCAAAAAGCTGTGATCCTGTGACTGCATTTGAAGATTTGAATTGTACTACATTGTCCCGCTTCTATATCAGGTCCCCATTTTTATTTCGTTCGACTCTCAAACCTAAAACACGTCCTTTATCTAGCACTTCTGGAGGTTTACACTGCAACCCAAATTTTTCAAGATGCTTCGCTACATTTTTAGCTATTTCTAAACTTTCATTGACAAATATATCATCAATGTAATTATCATATGCTTTCTTCACAGTAGAATTCATATTGAGCACGTGACGAAGAACTGTAGTCATTATTGTTGGAGCCACGTTGATGCCAAAACACATTCTGGTGAAACAATACCGTTCCCCATTTATAATCACAGTTTGATATGGCCACAAAGTTATAATTCCCATGACAATTATAAAACTACAATAGTCATTAAAAACTATAAGTGAATGCGTGACTTTCATCACGTTTATCTGCGTGACTTTTACCACGTATACGTAATAATTTTAATTCACCAACTTTAATAGAACAAAAAATAATTCAAAAACTCATGAACAGGATCTGGTTTTTTGGTGCCACAGTAAAATGAAATAATAAACGGTTAAAAGTCATGAAATGAACCAAGTATTGGCCATAATTGTGTATTACTACTTTTAAATAAAGGAAGACCATCAATGTTAATTCTTAAATGTACCTGACTTAAAGACATTATATCTCCCGTTACAGATTCCAATAGTCTTGTTATCCCCTTTAAGATACCTAGATATACATATTCACCTCCACTTACAGGTGAAGTGTTAACAAAACGTGACATTTTCAATAGTGTTCGACTGTCTTTAGGTAAATCGATGTGAACATTATTGAAAAGAATTTGCAGAAGGTTCACGCGTACATTTATTGTGAGTGGCCCATAGAGCTAGTTCTTCAGAATAAGTTTTTTTTCTTGAGACAGACACCCCATGTTGATCATTAGCAGAAATGTCAACATCTGATATAGATGAGTAATTGCAATCACTTAATCTACTCCCAATTCCATTGAAAATATCATTTATATCTGATCTCGGAGATTCACTATAGTGAATCTCTGATCTTATAGGATCAACAGAATCCAGATCATTATTTTCAAATTGTAAGGCATTACTAACTGGTTAAGTTGGCAGTTGTGAGCTCTTCAATTATTTATGTAGGACATCTAAATATTAATATTTAGTAAAGCAGTAATGTTACGATCATATTTGTTTTAAATTTTAATTAAAACCATAAAACAAATATGATGATCATATACGATCATATACGATGATGATCATATACGATCGTAACATTACTGCTTTACTAAGCTTTAACAAAGTTAACTATGTGACCGGTACAGGTACCATTGGTAGGTAAGGCCTTTAGCTGAAGGCCTTACCTACTACTGGTAGTACCTGTACCGGTCACATAGTTAGCTTTATCGGATGGTAGCTAAATAGCTACCATCCGAAAAATCTAGCACGGTAGCTATTATGTAAAGGGCTTTCAACATGTACTGTTATATCCTATATGTGATTTGTTTGAATAATAAAAATACATTTTGAAAAAAACACCCTTGAAAGTGTGATTTAATAACAATAAAACCTAAAAACTAAACAAACCAAACATTCATTAACAAATTTTGCCTGATTTTAATGCTGTTTCCGTTGCGCAGAAATAATAAGTTGAATTTTCATATTGGCGGGAAATTAAAAGGCTTGCAACCTATTAAAGACTGACATCGAAATAACATGGAATAACTAACGTCGAACATCTGACATCGATTTAACTTAAGATTTTGTCAGTTGACGTAATCGATGAAAATCTAACTGAATTCCAATGTTAGATCGATATAGGGTGCCCACTAGGTATTTTACATTAGCGTGAACATACTTGGGTTTTAAAATTGAAATAAAATAAACCATAAAACCTGAAAGTGTTAAGTTTGAAACATCAAAAAATTCAGCCCACGCTAATTCGTGCTGTCCTTACTAGACAATATTTGTCCTTATTTGACTTTTTAAGTACAACTGATATGTAAATCTGCAACTCAAATTATTATAAGTCTAGGTTTAACATTTTTATTTAATTAAAACTTTTTTCGCCTGTCGAATATTACAAGTACTCTGTCTTTTACAAAAATAATAATAATAACTTTATTAATCTTAAGTTTAAAGAAATTTCGTTTTATTTGCCTTATGAATTTATTTTAACATTCAACATCTAATACTTTTATTTTGTATCAATTTACAAGTTATTTAATTCTTCATTCTATAAACTACTACAATACCTGATTTAAAATTTTATTGTCATTTACAAGTTTAGGTCTACATTTTTTCGTCATTTATAAGTATAAATCTAAATTTATCGTCATTTATCAGTATAAATCTACCTTTACTGTCACTTATAAGTATAGATCTACATTTATCGTCATTTATAAATATAAATCTGGATTTATTATCATTTATAGATATAAATCTACATTTATCGTCATTTATATAGATCTTTTTATATATATATATATATAAACATAAATATATATATATATATATATATATATATATATATATATATATATATATATATATATTTATATATATATATATATATATATATATATATATATATATATATATATACATATATATGTATATATATATTTATATATATATATGTATATATATATATATATATATATATACACACACACACACACACACACACATATATATATATAAATATATATATATATATATATATATATATATATATATATATATATATATATATATATATATAAATATAAATATATATTAATTTCAAGTTCATAGTATAAAAGAATCAAAAGGAGGTAATTCTCTGTTATTCAGGGTGGTAACCCTCCTTAAATAAAGAAAGTAAATGCATTTGACAGCACTTTATGCAATTATTAAAGAAGGCCTGGGGTCAGGTCATCATTCAGACACGTCCAAGAAACATCATGAATCACTGTATTAATGATAGTAATCTTTATCTAAATAGAGACAAAACTGTAATCGAAAGAGCAAATAAAGCAAATCTACGCAAATATGTGTTACTCTACGTTACTAGCTCGAAAATGACGTAAATACTATGCTGTCATTTCTGAAGATTTCTGCACATGATCAGATAATCTGATCATGTGCAAAAATCTCCAGCCTAACAATCCTACATCAACAAGATCTTCACCAACAACTAGATTGATCAGTTCTGCCAAAAATTCTACTACAGCAGCACCATTGACATTGAAACCAACAATTGACAGCAACCTTTCATAAATCTATAAGCTACAATAAATCTATAAGCTACAATAAATCTATAAGCTACAATAGTATACTAATTAGTTCCACCAAAGGTAATACTACAAGAACACCATTAACAATAGCCCCGAGGACAACAAGTGACACTAATAATGAATTAATTAACAGTGGGATGCCTTTTTCTATATTAAACTGTTACTACACTAACGCCACGTTAATGAGTTCAGATAAATTAGCGGAACTATCAACACTCGTTTCCTCAAACAACATTCATGTAATTTTTATAGCTGAAACTTGGTTCTCAGAAGCATCAGCACCACTTTTACCAGACTACCACCTCCTCCGCAAAAACCAAGCTGACGGGTAAGAGGGCGTTGTAGTATATTCTAAATAATCTAATAATAATTTATTCTAATAAATAATTCTAAATAATCTTATAGCATGTCAAATCGGAGTTGAGGCAGTGCCCGGACAGTCACTTGTAGCATCTGAATAATTCTGGGTTTCACTCACTATAAATAACTATTCTTTCTTACTTAGTGCAATCTATAAGTCTCCTCCTTCTGTTAACCACCAAAACAACAACCTTATAGATTTTGAAATTAATAACAACATCAAATTAACTGTAAATGCTGTTCGGACAAAACAGTTTTGTGACCTCTTAGTAGTTGGCAATTTTAACTATCCATACCATAAGATTCAGATGGATTAGTCAATATGCTTGGACCAGATAACAGCCCAGGACACATTTTATAAACATGATATCCGACGAGTTTTTATCTCAACATGTAATCTTTCCAACTTTAACAATGTCCGGTTGCTCACAAAAAAACAAACTTGGGTATATCATAAGCAAAAATTCTCTCAGTGTATTAAACATCAGACCAGGGTCCCCATTGGGTGTAGCTCCCCTATCTCATTTAAGTCTACTCTGGAGCTATAGCCTTCCTACCAATTGAGCAAGTAAATTTACCAGCTCTAACTTTAATTTTAGAAAAGGTGACTTCACTGCTTTGTCTGCTAAACTATCAAATATTAATTGGACATCATAATTAGCCAACAAAAGTATAAATGATGCTTAAGATATCTTTGTGTCTATTTATAATAAACTATGTGTTGAGTCAATCCCAATCGTAATACGACATCTAACCCAAAAATCGACAGCGCCTTGGATATGCAAAGAAATTATGCAACAATCTAAATTAAAATCACGGCTATAGCACCTGAACATGGCAAATAAATAGAAGTCCACCGACTTAAAAACGTGTTACAACCAAGTAAAAAATAGCTTGAAGAAAACTTACAAAAAAGCACGAAATAAATTTGAACTCAACCTTGCTTAAGATAAAAAAATTTATAAAACGTTCGTTCGCGTATATCAATAGCAAAAACAAGTAAACAAAGAGTAATCATAGACGAAACGGTATCGGACTGGGAACCGGTTTCTAGCGGTGTCTCGCAAAGGTCAGTATTGCGATCAATGTTCTTTGTAATCTTTATAAATGACTTGCCAGATAGAATTAAGTCAATCTGTAAAATATTAGCAGATGAAACAAAACTGCTTTCGCCAATTCGACTTGGTGAAGAACGGAATGATTGTACTGTGCTCTAATATGACATTAATGTCATAACTGGGTGGACAAGAGTTTGGGATATAAGGCTAAACATCTCTTTATGCAAAGTTCTTCATCGGTCACCTAAATAAAAAACACACCTATACAATGCTAGACGTGGAAAATTTGATTTAATTTAATTTGGAATTGACATCATCTGAACGTGATTTAGGAATCATAGTTGGCAACGACCTCAAACAAAACGCCCTGATTTGCGCTGCTATCTCTAAGGCCAACAAGATGCTTGGCGTGCTTAAAAGGATACTTGTTTCGCTTAATGTTGCATTATGGAAAAAATATACATAACGTACGTCCATCTTTATCTTAAATTCTCTGCCTCATGTAGGAACCCAGACACAATTAAAGATGTAAATATTTTAGAGAGAGTCAAGAGACGCGCCACTAAGATAGCTCATTGTGTAAAGCATCTACCTTATGAAAAAAGACTACGCATTTTAGACCTGAATATGCTTAAAGAAACACGTTATCATGGAGACTTAATACAGCTTTTTAAAATCAAATCTGGTAAAGAAACTGATAGCTGCCACCACACTACGATCCGTTCTGCGCCTCACCATAGTCATAGAAGTCGATTGGTCAATGAGAAA
This sequence comes from Hydra vulgaris, assembly GCF_038396675.1. Taxonomy (NCBI): domain Eukaryota; kingdom Metazoa; phylum Cnidaria; class Hydrozoa; order Anthoathecata; family Hydridae; genus Hydra; species Hydra vulgaris. Next base: position 78,072,615 of record NC_088931.1, read on the forward strand.
GTTCGATCAATAACATAAGTAACTTCTTCACAAATCGAGTTATCGAAAGCTGAAATTGCCGACCAGATGAGTTGTAAATGCTAAGAGCCAAAACGTCTTTAAGAATCAGTTGGACATGTTCCAAAAAAACCGCCACATTATAATATCGTGTTGTATAGAGCTAAGGCGCTCTATACAACACGATAAAGTTGGATTGCGGTTAACCAAGGACGTAAAATAAGATTATTTTACGTCCTTGGGTTAATTAACTAACTACCTAACTATATATATATTTACATATAAATGTGCATATTTATACATACATATCTATATATGTATATATGTACATACATACATATATATACATATATATATATATATATATATATATATATATATATATATATATATATATATATATATATATATATATATATATATATATATATATATATATATATATATATATATATATATATATATATATATATATATATATATATATATATTGTCGTTCATTGATGGTTGACATGCTATAAAGGCAACATTTTACGAACTACGCAACCCAATAAAATTAAAAATTGCTCAAGAGCTTCAGCAAAAAAATAAATAAGTGGAGGAAGGTTTTCAATTTCTTTAGATGAGTGGACATAGTTCAGATAAATTTTTTATGGTCTTGAAACAATTAGAGTAAATAACTTAACGCCTCCAGAAAGAGTAGTTAATATTATTTTATTTATTTTTTTAATTTTATTTTGGTGCCCCAAGAAGTCCTTACGGTCTTATCACAGAGCACCGCGAATGAGCATTTAGTTGGAAGTTCACACCTCCTTCCTAACCAATGTCACAAAACTTGTCCAGATATGGGTTTGAACCACTCATTTGATTCTAAGGAAAGTGCGCTACCACTGTACCACGGCTGCACAAAAGATAAAAAAGATTTTTGCTTAAATTTGATCAGTTATAACTTTGGGTGTGTTACTGATGATGCATCAGTTATGAAAACAATGGCACAAAAAATATCATATTACGCAAAATGAATTTCATGGCAATAGCGAAATTGGTGGGAGTTACCCACCAATATCGCTATTGCCATGAAATTCATTTTGCGTTATATGATATTCTTTAGAAGAAAAAAGATTCAGCAACAGAAACAACTTAAGAAGAACTAATCACTGAAGAGCTAAATCTTGGAAAAGCTAAAAATCTTGTTCGACCTTAATAGTGAAAATGAAAATGAAGAATGCTGGAATGAGGAAAACATCCGCTTTGTTGATACGGAAATGTAATTTCATAAGGAGTATGGTATTATTATATCAAAGGTTCGTAAAATTGTCAAGCTATTTAGAAAATCAAGATTTAAAAATGATGCCCTTTAAAAAATTTGTAGATCAGAGTTTAAGAAAAGAGCTTAGGCCTATTCTGGATACCAAAACAAGATGGAATTCTCTAATCAGTATGTTAAAACGATATTTGGAATTAAAATACGTTATTAGAAAAGCTCTTGTTGATATATTCAGAACAGATTTGATATTATCAGAAGAAAAAATAAAACACATTTCTGATATTGTTCAGGCTTTTCATGTTGTAGAGTTGAGCGTTATGGCATTAGGAAAAGGAGACTGTGATCTAATAAAATCTGATGAAATTATTTTGTTTTTACTACAAAATCTTAGAGAACAAAATATAACATTGATCAAAAACTATTAAATATAATCTCTGAGAGAATTACTGAAAGGAAGCATTATGTTATTGAAGGTTTACTATTCTATTTGCATAGTCCAGATGACTTTATATTAGATTTAGAGTTACCAGGTAATCTTTTAAAATACCTAAATAAAAAGTGAAATTGCTAAATTAGCTGGAGATGTATTCATATGCTTGTTTCTACATGAGGAAGTAGAAGCAGCACCTGAGTACGATATCAAATCTACTTGTAATGAAGAACCAATAACAAAAAAAATAACGCTGAAGAATTAGCAGAAATGATATCAAATATAACTTCAACAACAGTAAGAAATATAGAACTAATTACTAAGTCATCCCATCAAGAGGTTTTAATGCAAGTCATCCCATCAAGAGGTTTTAATACAAGTTATCCCATCAAGAGATTTTAATACAAGTCATCCCATTAAGAGGTTTTAATACAAGTCATCCCATCAAGAGGTTTTAATAAAAGTCATCCCATCAAGAGGTTTTAATGCAAGTCATCCCATCAAGAGGTTTTAATACAAGTTATCCCATCAAGAGATTTTAATACAAGTCATCCCATTAAGAGGTTTTAATACAAGTCATCCCATCAAGAGGTTTTAATACAAGTCATCCCATCAAGAGGTTTTAATACAAGTCATCCCATCAAGAGGTTTTAATACAAGTCATCTCATCAAGAGGTTTTAATACAAGTCATCCCATCAAGAGGTTTTAATACAAGTCATCTCATCAAGAGGTTTTAATACAAGTCATCTCATCAAGAGGTTTTAATACAAGTCATCCCATCAAGAGGTTTTAATACAAGTCATCTCATCAAGAGGTTTTAATACAAGTCATCTCATCAAGAGGTTTTAATACAAGTCATCCCATCAAGAGGTTTTAATACAAGTCATCCTGTTAAGAGGTTTACACTTGTATTAAAAGAGAGCTAGCTTAAGTAATGTTAAAAACTTATTTAATATCTGATGAAAAAAAAAATACAAACATAAACATTTGTATTTACTGTTTTTAAACTGAAAGACTTTGTTTGTAAAAATTATCGAAATTTGTCATTTTTATTCTGTAAGCCAATGAACTTTTTGAGAACTCAAATACAACTGCAGCTACTCTTAGTTTCTATGTTTTATTATTTTAAACTTGTTTTACTTGACTTTTTAAATTTTTTTTGATTGTTTATCTTCCACATTTCTTTTTATAGTTGCACACCATTTTTAAAATTTGTTTAATTATTTAATTTTCAATAACTTAATTTGCCGATAAGCTGTTAAGATTTATTTATTTGCAATTTATTAATTTGCAATTTATTAATTTGCAATTTATTAATTTGCAATTTATTTATTTGCAATTTATTTATTTGCAATTTATTTATTTGCAATTTATTTATTTGCAATTTATTTATTTGCAATTTATTTATTTATTCGCAACTTATTTATTCGCAACTCATTTATTTGCAACTTATTTATTTGCAATTTATTTATTTGCAATTTATTTATTTGCAATTTATTTATTTGCAATTTATTTATTTGCAATTTATTTATTTATTTACAATTTCTTTATTTATTTGCAGTTTATTTATTTATTTGCAATTTATTTATTTATTTGCAATTTATTTATTTATTTACAACTTATTTATTTATTTGCAATTTATTTCTTTATTTGCAGTTTGTTTATTTATTTGCAATTTATTTATTTATTTGCAATTCATTTTTTTTATTTACAATTTATTTATTTATTTGCAGTTTATTTATTTATTTGCAACTTATTTATTTATTTGCAATTTATTTATTTATTTGCAATTTATTTATAGTTGACACTTTTATATAAAAGTTAAGTAGCTCTATATTAGGCTAGTTGAAGTTAACTTAAACAATTATAAAATAAATTCAAGAACATACTTAATAAATCAATATCAAAATTAAAAATTGAAACAAAGAGTTACTTAAAATTTGCGTAAATTAAACATGCGACTTTATAAACCCAATGCCTTTGACATTGGGTTTATAAACCTTTGACAGGTTATGCATAATTTGCAGGGACAGTGTTTTGGAGTCCAAATTTTGATTTTTAATTTAAATTCTTTCAGAGTTAAAGCTGATTTACAACTTAATGGTACCGAATTCTGAATTGATGATCCCAAATGCAAAATGGACTCTAGACCGTATTTCACAATCTGTATATTGTTATACGCAAATTTATCCCCTCTTAGACTAGTATTACGAAAACAAAAAATCTCTTCCATTGATTTAGGGGCAAGCCCCAATTTAATTTTGAAAATATCCGTAACCAAAACATGTAAATTTTTGTGGTGTATAGTTATCGAATTATTTTTTACAAGTAGTTCTTTACGAGGAGATTCATAGTCTTAACATACAATTCTAAGGGCTCTTTTGTGTATTATGTTAATTCGTTTTTATTCAGTTTTCTGATATGAAACAACCAAACTAATGGATAATAAGAAAAATGAGATGTTATAAAAGCACTAAGTATAAGATTTCTTTGAGTCTGGAGAGCGAATTTATTGACTGTTGATTTACATAAATTATTAACATGTTTATCAAAGCAAAGTTTAAGTAATTTTCAAACTTTTAAATTTCAAGTAATTTTTTTCTGCTTGTCTTCAACTATGTTTTCTACTTGAGTTTTAATGAGTTTTTTGTGTGTGTTCTTTTTGTTCATTCATAGTTAAACAAATTTTGGAATTTATTATTACATTAATGTTTAACGTGTATTTATGTCTATATTTGCATGAGTAATTTTAAGGTAATTGTAGTTTGTCTTTTTTTCCAAAATTTTTTTCTTTATTACATTTTAGAAAAGCAATCTGTTATAAAATGTAAAATAAAAAATAAGATAAAAATTTACATAACCGTCAATTCGGGAGACCATAAGGTCTTGTCTTCGAGAACAATTAATATTTTACGTGTTAAAATTTCATATAAATAAAATTTTTGCAGAATGAACTATTCACAAGTCAAGTCTAGGTCGTTTAGATGTAAAAACTGATTACCTCAAAAAAATTAATTCCAAAAGGTTTTGATTTAACATACAGACAAAACTATGAAAGAATAAATTATTTGGTGTGCGTTCCAATAGTTTATCGATTGATTTCAACTTTTAATATTACATATTTTGGCTTTCAGAAGATATAACTATAAAGATATAATTTAATGTTACTATGTATGATTTAATGTGTGATACAACATAATACAAAATGCAGTATTATATGGCCTAGTACAACATAATCTGTTATATGGCATTACATTTTATTGGATAGTATAACACAATCTGTAATATGGTATCATACAATATCATCTGTAAAAATTCAGATGTCATATAAAATCTTCTGTAGATATACAGATATCATTTAAAATCATCTGTAGATATACAGACATCAGTATAATGTAGTCTTTGAAATATTAAATTGTATAATATAATGATATTTAAAAATTGTTTATTATATCACAAACTAATGAATTACAAACGTGAATAAAATCTAATTTCAATGGCTTAAGCATTCCAATACTGCTTTTCTGAGAAGTTCAAAATCGAAATTCTGAAGTTGAGAACATGCCTAAATTATTTAGCATTTTTAAATTATTGAGCATGACAAACAAGCTCAGGAAATTGCTCAGAAAATACTTCCAATGGTTTGATGATGTTCAGTTATGTGACCTTTCCATCCTTTAGAAAGATTGTGATTGAACGCAGTCATAGAACATTTTTGATTTTTAAAATTAAAATTGTAACTAAAAGTTACTACTTTACATAAACAAAAATTAAAATGTGATCTTTAAATATAAGAATTTTTACTTTTACCTTCCTTATATATTTTGCTATGACATCAGCATAATCTTTTTGGAATCTCACTCCGAAGCACATATTTACTGCTAAATATAAATTTTAGTGACGTTTGTATAAAATTAGTTGATTCAATTGGTTGATTCAATAAATGTTTCATGTTTAATAATTCTTTTTTTTACTAAATAGGTGATGAAGTATATCTCAAAAACAAATATCAAATATTTATCTGCAGAAAATGATTTTTACAGTTCAACAATTGGATGATAAAAAGAAGAACTATTCAATATAAATTGTTTCAGTAGAACAAAATCAAACAGTGCCTTTCAAATTTTTTTAATATTTCTGGTGTCTATTCTTCCTCCATTGCACTCATTTCAAAAACTTTATGTTGTTTTAGCCAGGTAGCAAAACTAGGTTCCTTACACAAGACACTTGAGATATCTAACACAATCTCCATTAGTATATATACATATATATATATATATATATATATATATATATATATATATATATATATATATATATATATATATATATATATACATATATATATATATATATATATATATATATATATATATATATATAATATATATATATATATATATATATATATATATATATATATATACATATATATATATATATATATATATATATATATATATATATATATATATATATATATATATATATATATATATATATATATATATATATATATATATATATATATATACATATATATATATATACGGTTTCGGTTATTTATAATCGATGGCGTCCTTCAGGTACAACTTTTTTAGGATCATTATTTTGCAACGCGTGATTATTTTGTGTTACTTAGAGTTTAAGTAGTTAGTAGCTTTTAAAATTTATGAGAGAAAAAAAAACTCAAAAAAGAGACTAATTATATCTTTTAAATATATATATTTAAAAGATATCATTGGAGTTAGCGACAAAAAAAAAACATTAGTTATAAATAAACTGTCGCCAAACTCCAATTATATGTTTTAAATATATTTATTTAAAAGATATAATTAATCTCTTTTATAATTTTGAGTCTTTTTTTTTTCCCTCGCCACTTCTATATGATATAATTACAATTACAAATTAAATGTAAGTATAAACTACGGCGTTTAAAATTTTCATTAACAATATCATCTTTAATTCCAAACACATAAATAATGACAAATATGTATTAGTTACTAAAATTAAATATATTTTTTCAAAAATTAAATTTTTAAAGTTATTTTGTATATTATTAAAGCAAATAAAAAAAAGACAACTATAATAATGATAACTTTTTAATCTTAAGTAAATTAAATATGCTAGTATGAATACAAATAAATAATTAACTTCGAAGGTTTTTAACTGTATGTTTTTTTTTTCTTTTCTAATTTGTTAAAGCTTTAACTTGCGTTTCTATAAATAGTCATATCTTCTAAACGCCGAAATATTTTTTATTAAAATTTGAAATCTTTTATTGAATCTTGATTTTGCTTATGATGATATATAAAAAAAACTTTATTCTTAAAATTGAAAAGTTATTTTATATATTACCAAAGCCAATAAAAAAAAAGACATTTGAATTACTCCAAATTCGTTATGATTACAAAAGATATATGATTGTGATTCGTTATGATTACCAAAGATGTATGATTGTGATTGTTACCAAAGATATATGATTGCGATTACCAAAGACATATGATTGTGATTCGTTATGATTACCAAAGACATATGATTGTGATTTCAGAACAAAAAGGAAAATTATGAAATAGTTTAAGTCAATTATTAAATTTTATAAAAATTGTTAAAAAAAAGTGTTTACTAAATAAATAAATATTTTGTTTAGAATTATTAATTATAACAAAGATTACTTTTTTTATTGGTTACTTTATTACATTATTACTTAAATTCTGCTATTTTTTTGAAATTATTTGCAAATTTTACCCTATTTTTTTAAGAAAATATTAATTTTTCTTAAGTATAAAATAACTTAACCAATAAATCATAATTTCGTTTCCAAATTAAAATTTTTTGTTCTTTAAACATGTTTTTTAGTCTAAAAGGGTATTTTCTATTAAAGCCTTAAGATTAAAAAAACTACAACATTTTATGTCTTCTCCTCCTACTTCCGCATTTAAAACATTTTTAATGCTAATACTAGAACTACGGTTACAAAACAAGATTACAAGATTACAAAAGATTACAAATTGAAACAAAAGAATATTTTTTATATATAAAACTACCATTATATTACAACTAGGTTACAAATAGTCTAAGCTTATAAATGCTTCAGGAAACTCTTTTAACTTATAAAAAGGTGCTTTATTAATAAAATGATGTTTAATTTTTAAAAGAGTTATAAAAGAGTGCTTAGTTTATAGGATGGTTGCATTAGAAATTTGTCGTAGTAGGGGACATCAAACTGTTTTGATTCAACGCAATCTTTTTTTTGGGTTAACTTAGTTTTATCTGTTAGCAGTTTTTCTCGCAATACATTACAGTTTCCATTTGGGTAAACAAGATTTTCTATTGACGAAATTTTGTTTACAACAAATTGATCAGTATAAGAATCATTTTGAAAATTATTATTACGATTATTAAAAGGACTTGAATGGGGAGATGTGTTTTTAATTTTTTTAGAAACAATTGGCGAAATAAACGGCGACGAAGGTTGTTTATAAACATTGCCGCTAGTACTATGTGTAGAGGCCGGTGCCGGTGGTATATATATGCGATTTTCATACGTGGAATAAGTAGTCCTAGAGCATTTGCTATTGTTTGTTATTTTAGGATGCCTCTGATTCGAAGAGACCGGTCTGTCACTTTGATAATCGCGTGATGAAAGAGACTCTTCGTAAGCTGAGTCATACTGACCTATTGAGTTACTCAGCCTCAAACTTCTATGATTTGCAACATTATGATGAATTATAGTGGGATTAACCTCTACAAAATTTTCTTCTAATGAACCATCTTTTTGGGCAGGTTCAAACGTGTGGTTTTCATTACTTTTAGATAACTTGCGATCATTCACGGGGGTTGAAAATGGAGACATTTTGTCCATATTGGCTGCGCTAGTGGTTCTTCGAAATACTTGATTTTGATTTGCAAAGTATTCAAATGCACCTTGAAGATTATCAACTGATTTTGTTTTTTGAAAAATATTTTTTAGAGAACTACTTGAGCCAAAGCGGTTTTTATTACGCATCATTTGTGTTTGAATAGTTGAATAGTCGTTTGTTGACTGTGCACGACGTCTTGGTACATCAATTTCTTTTTTGCGAGAAAATCTGTAGAGTAAACCTTTTTTAAGTCTAGCATACACATCTTGAATAGAACTTTCTTGAAATAATGAAAAGTTACTTTTTTCTTCTGTTTTCCAAACGCGTTCTTTCAGACTTAGAAGTCCAGAAAACAATGATTTTTTCTTTTTTTCTTCTTCAGTTTTTTCATCACCTTCATTTACAATTTTTTTAATTTCTTTTTTCATCTTTTGATCTCGTCTTAAAAAAGTTTTGATTGTTTTTTTATTAGATTTATTACATTCAACATTTTTAATGATTTGGTCCAGTACGGCTCGTTCTTTTGGGTTCCATGTTCCACAAAATATATCTTTATTGTTCATTTTTATAGTTGCCGTTGACAAGGAATGTTTTTTAACATTTGCGTGAGACTTTACTTTGGCTTCTTTAAAATTTTCCTTGGAAATTTTTTCACATTGGTTTTCAATCTTCTTTTGGCTTCTTTCAAGTTTAATATCTTCATCCAACCGTTTGTTGTTAGATCTCTTTCGATACCTGAGTGGAGTTTTTTCCAAACTGCTTTTTTCACTAGGTGATTCTGTCGCGTCTAGAGCTGACAATCGACTTGATCTTCGTTTGTCCCGTTCTGATTTGGTTTTTTTGCGATTAACAAAATGGCGTTCTGGAAATTGTTTTGTTCTAGATTTTGTACCTGCATTTACATTAAAAAATTTGATTAAAATACCCATAAAGCATGCGTGAAAAAAAGCTTATTTTAAAAATTGAAAATAAAATTCACCTAAGCGTGAACCAAATGAAGAATCTGTTACATAACCTGTTTCAATATCTTCGTTATAATCCGTATACTCTGAGATTTGTTTTTTATCTATCAAACCATCGTCGTTCAAAAAATATGTCATATTTAGAATAAACCAATAATAGGAAATTTGAACGGTTTGAAAAACAAAACACTTTACACAAGTTTCTAATAAATAATCAAATTTGTTTCAACGTTTGTTATTCATCATCTTTTATTCATCGACGTATTCCATTCATCCTCATTTGAACCATTTATATACTGAGTCACATGAATGATACGTTTTTCTAAAACTGTCTTTTTTGATTAATAGTTTATCTATTATTAATTAAAATAATTAAACAGTTTTACTATTTAATTTTTCAATATGGATACGTCTACTTTTAATTACAAGGTAATTATTTTTAAAAAGAAATAATAAATACATTTTAAGGAGTATTTAATAATGTTAAAAAAGTTGAAAGACGTATATATTATAAAATGGCAATGCATATAAAATATGACAACCTGTTGGCGATAATAAAAAAATTCTGCTTTTTAAATAATAGCTGGTTTAGTAGTCAGAGTTAAAGTATGAAAAAGTTAAAGTAAAGAAGCTAACATTTCTTTTTCAAAAACAAATTATTGTAACCTGATTTCTTAAGTGAGTAAATTTTTTAGAGTAGCCAAAGGTGAGGACAGTTAAGAAAAACTCTAAGAATTCAGTATCACAAATATTGTTCACCATTGCGCGATTGTGTGAGTGTGTGTGTGTGTGTGTCAGAAAATGTGAAGGTGTTCCTATGTGTTTTTGCATACTTATGTACTTTAAATTTTTTGATAGATATGTCGTAATCTTAAAAAGTAAACGATATGCTATTAATGATTTTCGTAATGTTGTTTTAAAAAAAGTTTTGAGTAACTACATTTTTACATAAAAAGATCGATTTATGCAACGAAAAAAAGATTCATTTTCAGTTTGTCGTATATGTACAAACCTTTTCCCTATATTTAATATTAACAACTTGATTCCGTATAAAGAGTTTTTTTTTTTTTTTAATTTTCATTAGGGTGGTCTATTTTAAAAGTTTATTGAAATTTTAACCGGGGTTTTTACCGATGATAAAATATGATCTAAAAATGTTTTAAATCAAACTAACAATCTAAAACATCTAAAATCATCTAAAAATCTAAAACAAACAAATATTTTGAATTTAGGACAATTTTTAGATCTCTCCCCAAATAATGGAAATTAGAATGACGGATTGCGTAAATGTTGGGCAACGTTTTTATCCACTAATTGTTATTGTTTCTTAGTGGGGTTCACAATTTAATTATTAATCATTAAGAAATAATTATACGAAACTTGATTAATTTACAAGAAATAATTATACGAAACTTGATTAATTTACAAGATTAATTTGCACATACTCCTCAAAAGATTTATTAAAATAGTGATAAATATACAATTCATGACGTTACTGAAATGTTGTTTTTTCGTTTGTTTAAAATTTATTACAATTGATTTCTTGAGTAATATGCTCCTTTAAAGCTTTTTCAATGCTTATCCACGTTCTGAGCAAGTTGTTCTCTTTCTACGGGATTAAAACTTTTGTCTTTGTACAAAATTGATAACTCACTCAGCAAAATGTCTCCTATATGCTTGATACCTCGCTCTACAATATTGTTGGCAACCTCGCTCTACAATTTTTTGGAACGTTGAACAGCTGTACACGTTTCTTTTAATAAATGTCTTTTTAAAATTTTCAGCGTTTTTGCAGATTTGCGATGTTTTTTTTTCTCTTTAACTGAAAAGTCCATCTTCTTTGTCTTCTTCCGTAATATCTAAAGAAAATTTGGTACCCTCGTTGATTTTATTATCATTAGTAATTATTAGGCTAATTTTTTCGGTTTTTAAGGTGTTGTTTCTTATTTTTTATTGTCTTTAGCAAGCATTTTGTCTACCCTAGCCATAGAGCCTACCTGAGAAACCTTTCGTTGGCTTTCGTTGGCTTTCGTTGACTTTCGTTGACTTTCGTTGACTTTCGTTTCGTTGACTTTTTAGGAATTCTCAGTCAATAGGAGTGTTTTAACAATGAGTAAGTGTCTGTTTGAGATATATCAAATAGACTGTCCAGTTTCAATGTAAAAGATGTTGTTTTTTTACTTTCTTTTCCTTTTTTAGCTTTTTTTTCAGTAATTCTTTTCACTGTCACATATTCGGTTATCAATTAGACAATCTGATCAACACAGTCCTTCCTGCTTGACTTCGTTGGAATACGAGCAGTTAACCAAAAGTTTATAATGATATCACTAGTTAGATAATTTGTAATCAGTCTTGTTTCTTTTATACACTCCCGCGAAAAGTGTGGAATTATAATTCCAAGCAAAGTGTAGATGTCGTAACTTGCACAGTTTTGTGGAGTAGTTCTAAGAACTCTCGTAATTTTCTAGAAAACTACGAATTCTTAATAGTTTAAGTTTTTGCTCACAAAAACGCACCACACATGCGTATAAAAAATAATTCCACGTTGAGAAGCATAAAGCAAATTAACAAATCTATTTTGATGAGTTCATTTTTTTTTGTGGATAAATTTAAGCAATAGTTTGGAGTAGGTAGTTTAAGAATGTATTAATGTTATCTTGTAATACAAGTTTTGGAACCATAGCTAAGTTAAGGTTTCATTTGCAGCAATATAAAGACAACGGCCAATTGAGTATACCAACTTATTATTGTCAAGAAAGTTGAAAAAGTTCTATATTTTTTACTACATTGTTTAATTTCGTTCGTCATTTGAATTCTTATCACCTAAAGAATACTGACGTCAATCTTAAAACAATTTTAGTTGCAGACAAAACCCAAGTAGAAATTTGTGTATAGACAGCTCTGAGCCTTACACAAATTATTTATAAAATAATTCTATTAGGACTTTTAATTCGGTCTTGTCTGTAAACTTGTTAGATTTTTTAATGAATGTTAAAGCTCAAGGGGCATCACTTGTCACTCAACTTTGTGGTAATAGCACTATACCTTATGGTATCACTCCTACAATCGTCCAGTCGTTTAACAATATGGCAGGATAATTTTCAAATTATTTTAAAAATAGAATATAATAGCAGTTTGTTATTAGCTGGTGTTGATTTTGCCATTGTTGACAAAGTTTCACAGAATATGGAGCACAAATTAAGACAACGCAAAATTCCCCTTGATTTTTTCTCAACACATCATTTTATTGGTTCTTATTATGCAGAACATACTTTAATGGTGAACCATTAACCACCTGAAGTTATTTATTGTATGCCACAATTAGAGTCACATTGTGGAATTACCAATTTTGTGTATCAATTTCAATACGTTTATGTGAGAAAACATTGTTTAATTTACTTTAGAATAAGAATTACGTTGAGGCTTTCATGCATAACAAATGCAGACCTGGAGTGTTAAGTGATTTTTCTGATGGAATTCGTCTGGAGCATTATCTTTTATGTACCTTCACCGCGCAATCGTTTGACCTCTTCCCATAATTTTTTGCGACTCTCTATTGTTTCCTTCGCGAAATCTTCGTTGATAAACACACCAGTACCTTTAAAGTTTTTAACGGCGTTTAGAATTCTGTTCTTGTCCTGATAGTTTAAGAGTTTCTGAACTATTGATCTGGGTATTTTGCTATCTCTTGTTTTTCCTACTCTATGTACTCTTTCTACAACTACTTCGCTGTTTATTTAAGTTGGTTTTTGAAAATATCTTTTACTGTATCTTCACAATCAGCCCAGGTTTCATTCGGTTTTTCTTCTACTCCATCTATTCGGAGGTTATTTTGTCCTGATCTATATTCTAAGTTGATTGTTTATTTGCTCAAAATGTTCAACTCGTTATCATGGCATTTCTTAATTTGTTTTATCTTTTCTATTTGGTTTGTTTCTTGAAAGTTTAATGTAGTTTTAACATCGCCTAAGTCTTTTTGAATATTCATCACATTGGATTTATTGTTATTTACATAAATTTCGATTTTTTCAATTCTTTCGGTTAATATTTTTAAGTTTGCACTCATTATCGACGCAAAGCTCTTTTCTTGTTCTTTTAACAACTTTTCTGTTTCTTGCAGTATACATATTTTTTGTTCCTCCAATTTCTTGATAATTAACTTTTCTATATTTTTAAACGAATTTTCGAACAAAAAAAACTCAACCAAAACAATCACGTTACGTGTTCTTGCATTGTTTATGTATACTGTTACCTTGATTTTTTAAAAATTTTTGCGAAAATTTTTTGTTGTGGTATAAAATATTTTTTAAATGTTATCTATAAAAAAGTTCGTGTAAAAGCCCTAACTGGGATTCGCGGCTATGTGTGATTTTTTACAATGCATATTATAGAAATTTTTCTGTTCTTTCTTTGTAATAAGTGAAATTACATTTGGTCCGTATGTGCTGTTTAGTTTTATTGAGTATTCTAATGGTTTTTATTGTTATTGTTGTTGTTTTACATTACATTTTCATTGCTTTTAGAAATTTTTCAATTATTAGTAGATTATTATGCCTCCTAGATGTAGGGAAGATATATCTATTGATTTGATATTAGCAGTTATGAAGCAGCATGTTGGGGATTTCTCATGGTGCTGTTGGATTAATTATAAGTGTACCTATACGTAAAAAAAATTTGGGGGGGGGATGGGGGAAACATTTTGACATTTTTAAAAAACTTTGGTAGATGCTAGCAAAATGCAAGTGTTCAATTATGATTCTGATTTGATTTCTGTTTTAGAAATACAAAGAAGATGGCTCATTGGATTCCTACAGGAGAAACGGTGGGAGAAAACGTATCTTGTCAAAACGAAGATCTCCCACAAAGTCAAGCAAATGCTTACAACAAGAACTTCGGAGCAGGGGAATCAATGCAGCTACCTTAACTATCCGTGAGAATTTAATCAGCATAGGATTGGTGCTACGTTTAGCCCCAAAAAGTCCCTGCTGACTGACAGACACCGGAAGCTACGACTGGCTTTTGCGAAGAAGTTCATGGGGAAGAATGCAGACTTTTGGAGAAATATGTTGTTCACAAACCAGAATCTTCATTAGGAATGACAATAGGAAAATTAGGTTGAGGAGAAAAACTGGAGAAAGATTTAAATTTGTGATGCCCACTGTAAAGCATTCTGCTGCTGTAACGATATGGGGAGTATTTTCTGCTGGAGGGGCTGAATTTATTCGTTTTCTGGAGCCTGATGAGACTTTCAATGCAAGGTGGTACTTGAAAGTGTTAGAGAGTCAGGTCAGTAGGTTATCCAGAATTCTTTTTGGGGCTAATCAGGAGTTTTGGATTCAAGATGATGGTGCACTCTGCCATAGGTCTAAGCTGGTTCAAGACTTTATTAAGGGTAAAGGCTGGCAGACTTTGGATTGGCCCCCTCAGTCTGCTGACTTGAATCCAGTTGAAAATATCTGGTCAGTATTAAAAAGGAAGGTTTAGACACGCACTTTTAAAAATACCACTGAACTCAAGGACAGAATTAATAGAGTTTGGAATCATGAACTTTCACTTAATTTGTTTGAAAAATTAGCATTGTCAATGACTGATAGGCTTAAAGCTGTAATCAGTGCCAAAGCCTATTCAATAGACTACTAATTGATGTTTTTTTATATATGGACTTTACTTAACTGTATTATTCTTGTGTTTTGTGTTCAATATTGTGTGCATTGGTTAATGAAATCCTTAGATCAGTTACCATTTTTACAAAATTCAAGGGTGTCCACAATTTTTCCGACAGTAGTGTAGAATAAAATCAAGAACAATAATTAAAAAAAAGAGGAGAGGTTTCTTAGGGAAGAAATTTAACAGTCTTGACAAAAGAAATATTGAAATGGAGTTAAATGATAATCCTTCTGTAACAACTTTGATTGATTCAAGTACTAGAACTGTCAATAATAACTCTGTAAACAACGAATCTGGATTAAATTTATTTTCTACATCTGTATCTGCGAAGAAGGTAAAGCCAATTGAATGTTCCAGAGTTTTTACAAGAATGAAAATATCTGGATATAGGATTATAGATTGCTCTATATTATGTGACATATTTAGTGCTTTAGCATGTCCTCAATGTGGCAAGTGTTCATCCTTGTCATTGCCCGAAAAAATGCAAGATAAAAAAAGGACTTGCCTTAAAGTTACTTATAAAGTGCTTTAACTGCAAATATGAAAATGAGTTTTATACTTCAAAACAATGTAACAGAGGGTATGATACTAATTTTAGAACAGTATACGCAATGTGTGCACTTGGACAGATACATTCTGGTGTAAAAATATTAACCACTTTAATGAATAATGCCACAAAAATGACAAAAAAGTTAGCTGTGAAAATAAGTGCTGTCACACAAGAAGTTGCTGAAGATACCATGTTTGATACAGTAGCAGAATTGCGTAAACATGCTGCTAATGATGAAGTTTTTGATATTGGTGTTTTGTGTGATGGTACTTAGCAGAGAAGAGGCTTTTCATCATTAAACGGTGTCTTTTCTGCGTTATCAATGAACACTGGAAAGATTTTGTATGTCGAACCAATGTGCAAGGTCTTTTTTTTTTTTTTTTTTTTATACATGTTTATTTTACAACTACAAAGCAATTACAAGTAACCAATCACTGATTGGCAGTAAAGATATACAAATTTAAATCATAAATATAAAGATCGAAATGTTCGAGGTAAATAAAAATATAGTTGCTTACAACTCCGAGACATGAATAAAATAAATACCAATTACAACAATATAATAACGTGTACGTAAAAACAATCCGAGAAATATGTCTCTATATTACTCCAATTAAAATATACAATAAATAAAAATAAATCTGCTGATTTTTCGAAGGAGAGTTTAGATGTTTTACTATAAGTTTATTTACCACATTTCAGAATAATGTTAGTGTATAAATATGATAAAAACAAAATTTGTGTAAGATTGATCAAAAGAATTACTTATTTGTAGTTATAGGTAGCTCGCAGAAGACTTAAGTCAGTCTTGTCATTGAGTACCTATTTCTTAGACGTGTAATACACATAAAAAATCAGTTGCATACGTGGTATATATGTACGTGTTACATATATACCTTGTTATTAATATTATTTTTTTATCGATTTGTATTAAAAGTTAAGTTACATTTATTTATTTGTTCAGATTTAAAAAAATTCCATACAGTTGTTTAATTTGATTATTGTAGTTTTTAGCTTTTTTTTCAGAGAGTGTTCGTTGTTTAAGTTTAATAGTGATTTGTTTCTGGAAACTAATTTGTAGAATAAATAGGGACCACGATATGTGATTGAGAATTTTGAGAGTCTTGTTGTTTCAAAAGGTATCTTAAATTTGCCTGTTGCTCTTGTATTGTATTTATTTATATTGTTTTTAAAAAAGTGTGCTGTAAAGTGTTCTGGAACCAGACTTAGTTTATATTTAAACATAAAAAGTATATTTTGAAAAATATTTATTTGGAATATATTTAGTGCGTTCATTTGTTCCAGTAGGGGTTGAGCATGAGTAAATTTGTTTTTGTTGTATACTAGTCTTGAAGCGTGTTTTTGACGTAAGTAAAGTGGTTCTAATTTAGATTAGTGGATACTGCCCCATGCTATATTGGCATATATGAGATAGCAATGTATGAATGAAAAGTAGATAAGTTTTAGACTTTTTTGTGACTAAAATGGTCTTGCCTTGTAAAGTAAACCTATGTTCTTTGATATTTTTGTGTTTATGTAATTTATGTGGGGTTTCCAGGAGATGTGTTCATCAATTAGAACTCCTAAAAACTTTGTATTCAGAGCTCTTTTGATGGTTATATTTTTTATATTAATTGTTGGTAGGTTCAGGGGTATTTTTTTAATTTGTTGATTAGAGTGAAATAGTATATACTTAGTTTTTTCTATATTGAGTGAAAGTTTATTTGATTTAAACCATATGATGACTTTTTTTAGTTCAGCATTTGCTTTTTCATCGAGGTCTTCGATTGTCTTTGACGAATAAAATTAGTTTGTATCGTCGGCAAACATTATAGCTTTAAAGATATTAGAGGCATTTGGAAGATCGTTTATATAAATAAGAAACAAAAGAGGAGCAAGAATGGAACCTTGGGGTACACCACAATTTGTTTTTATTAAATTTGAGTTGCTTTTTCTATCTATAATGACACACTGTTGTCTGCTATTAAGGTAGTTTGTAAACCAATTTAAAGCTTGATTTTTTATACCATAGTTTTTCATTTTTGTTAGTAAAATCTCATGGTTGACGGTGTCAAATGCCTTTGACAAATCAATAAAGATCCCTAATATGAATTTTTTTTTTTAAATGATCTACTTATCCTATTTGAGAGGTCAAGGATTGCATGCTCAGTTGAGTGGAGCTTTTGAAAACCATAATGACCTTTATTGATAATTTTGTTAGTTCTTAAATACTCATTTAATTTATTATAGATTATTCGTTCTAGAAGTTTTGAGAATACCGAAAGGATAGAGATTGGTCTATAATTGTTTAAATAATTGGTTTCTCCTGATTTATAAATTGGTATAATTTTAGAGATTTTTAGTTTATCAGGTACAATACCTGTTGAAATTGATGAATTAAATACTTAGTAAATTGGATTACGTATCTCCTCAAAGACATCTGATACTACTTTGCAAGAGATATCATCGATTCCTGGGGACTTAATTTTAAGTGATTTAATAGCTATTTCAAGCTCGTCTTGATTTATTTCATTAAAATTTAAAGAGCAGTGTGAGCCTGTTAAGTAACTTTTAAATGTATTATTTGGGGATTGAATTTTTGATGCAAGATCAGCACCAATGTTGGCAAAGTATTTGTTGAATTCATTGGAGATATCTCGCTTGTTGTTTGATTCACTTTCATTAATTATTACACTCAAAGGCAATTTGTTAACATTAAATTTACTTTTACCAATAACTTCCTTCATAATGTCCCATGTCTTTTTTAAGTCACCATTGAATTTTTGTATTTGATTAGAATAATATAAAAGCTTGTGTTTTTTTTTTAATTTTTTCAAATAGGTTTTTGTATTGCTTGTAGAGGGATTTGCTTCGCTTCTATTTTTTAAGTATTTTACGTATAGTTTTTGTTTTCGTTTTGAGGATTTTCTTATTTCTTTTGTTATCCATGGACAATTTAAATATTTTGTTTTTATATCTTTTTCTTGAATTGGAAAACTTTTATTATATTGTAGGATAAATAAATTAATAAAGTTAATGTACGCAGAGTTTGTGTTTCCTTGATCACATTCTTGGTAGACCTTTTGCCAATTTGCCAGAAAAGTTTTTAATATTTGTAGCCACTAATATTTGTAGAAGATTGAAACATGGTTTTTTGTTTAATATTTTTTTAGCAGTTTAGTCTTGTTTTAAGTTAAAGACTTAAAACATGACTAAATTGCTTGACTTGACTTAACCATAGATAGAGCATAGCACTCCAAGTAATGATTTTTGCAGTTACCTCAGTCCTGCTAATTAAGCCAAAGTCGTAACTAAGGGTTTCTAATCTGGCTTTGACAATGCGCAAAAAATAGTGCTCACAGGGATACTACCCATACGATATATGGCACTGTTAATATTCTAATGTTTTACAGCTGTTGATAGAATTTGCCTTTCTGAAGAGCTACCATAAAGTTCAGTAAACTTTACCAGCCGACCTCAGATTTATTAAACCAAGTTTTAGAGCAGTACTTTAGGAAATAACAGAAAAAGTTGATAGCCGCTATCAAAAAGGCACAAGAAAAAATACACGAGTCTGGAAAATTAAACATTCATCATAGGCACCAAACAATCTAAAACAGGTTTGCAATTACGCCAGCATAACAGATAAAGGAGTGCGAGGCCAACAGAATTATTCTGAAATATTCAGAAATATTCTAACACGGTGGTTGCGATGATCTTGAATCTGACCTGACCTAGTTATCTTAATTTTAAAATCTTCGAAAAATTTTATGACATAAAAGTTTTTTTGCAAAACGCTCTAAGTTGTTTTTTACGAAGTTCGAGAAAAACTAGTAGCAGTCAAAAAAAAAAAAAGTAAGAAAAGGAAAAGCTCTATGTTGAAGGTTTTTAAAAAACTTTTATAAATTTTGTTCATAATTCTTCAAAATATTGATTCAATAACTTGTATAGGAATCTAAATTAATTAAGAAATTTAATTTTTTAGCTAATTATGTAAGAAAATTTAAAAATCAATTTTAAATTTTCTTACATAAAGGGAAAAAAGCTGTTGAGTAACAGTAATAATAAACTCTATTAAAATAAAAATTTATTTTATGAAAAAATATTTTAGTTACATTAACTACAAACAAAATATACTTAACTACTCATATTAAAAATTTATAAAAATTATTTTATCAACAAAACAAACTAACAACAGCTAGATAATTTACTGTTATCTTGACCAAGGTTGATTTTATTGATATCAGGTTCCATATGAATTTTAACATAACTAAGTAATGTTACCAAAGAATCTATAAATTTTTTAACGCCTTTTCCTGTTTTAACAGATATTTCAAAAACATGCTCTTCAGGAACATTATGGTTTTTTGCAAAATTGACAGCATCTAGTCTGTTTACTTCAAAATCTTTACTATCAATCTTGTTGCCAAGTAAAAAATAAGGAGTGTTTTCGGGAATATAAAATTTTGAATCTTCTATCCACCGGTTTAAATCGCTAAAAGTTTCTCTTTCTTTAACATCGTACATTAAAACAACACCATTGCTTAGTCGGTAATAGCTACCTGTCATATATCCTGCAACTTCTAGTCCAGCAGTATCCCAAAGATTAACCTAGAATAGTGAATGTGCCTATATACTAACATATATATATATATATATATATATATATATATATATATATATATATATATATATATATATATATATATATATATACACATATATATACATATATATATATATATATATATATATATATATATATATATATATATATATTATATATATATACATACAACTCCAAAAATTGTTATGTTTATACATATATCAAAAGAAGATGCTTTGCAAAAAATTGTGATGATTGGAGTCTTGGAACAAAAAAGCCCTAAAATTTCAGCTAAACCTACCCCAAACGTGAGGGCAACAAGTTAATAAAATATTTTTTTTACTATTCTCGACCAAGTTTATATTTACTGATAAATTTTAAAACTCATACAATAATCTCTTAGTGTTCAACAATTATAGCCTAATGAAATTTGCTGCCCCCTAAAATTGAGGGGGGTTCAAACTTTTAATGGTTTTTGAACCCTTAAAGGTTGTGTGAATTTTAAAATTTAACAATGAATATAAACTTGGTTGAGGTTAGTTAAAAAAATATTTTATCAACTTGTTGCTCTCACGTTTGGGGCAGGTATAGCGAAAATTTTGGGGCTTTTTTGTTCCCAGAATCCAACCATTGTAATTTTTTGTAAAGCATCTTTATTTGATATAAGATTAAATATAAATTTTTGGAGTTTGCTCTATGTATGGAAGTTAGGTATCTCAAACTCAAAAAATGCTGCATCTGCGCCTGATATACATATGTATATATGTATATATGTGTATATATATATATATATATATATATATATATATATATATATATATATATATATATATATATATATATACATATATATATATATATATATATATATATATATATATATATATATATATATATATATATATATATATATATATATATATATATATATATATTTATATACATATATATATATATATATATATATATATATATATATATATTCACACAGGTTCATTTTACTATATAAGAGAGATGTAAATCGACATGTAATTCAGTCAGTATAATGAAGTCAATCAGTCAGTATTATCAAGACAGTTTATCAAAGTGAGTTTTATCAAAGTGTTTTATCGAAGAACATCAATACAAGAAGTGAAATACAACAAGTGTTTCATTACATCAATACAGTCCACATCCAACCAAGACGTTGTGTTCCAGAGCATTATTGTATCATTACAAGGTAAATGTAACACGGTAAGCCATGAGAAGCGTGATTATTTAGTTTTATTATTTTTATGGCTTCAAGTGCAAAAATGGCTCCCGACAGTCTTGGATTGGAACTAAGAAAGAAAATTATTGACGATTACGTAAATGGAATGTCACAAAAAAGTATTTGTGATAAATATCGCGTGAAAAAATGGACCGTATCAAGACTATGTTCCAAATATCGTTCTTCGGGGAAGTTGGCAGCAGATAACAAAGGTGGAAGACCGCGTTCCACCACTTCTAGAGAGGAATCTATGATCGTCAGATCTATCAAGAAGGATCCCTGGATATCATCAGTCGACATACAAAAGCAATTAGAGCTGCCTGTATTATACCAAACATTCAGACGACGTGCTGTTGAAGCCGGAATGTTTTCTCGACGCCCTGCAAAGAAACCGCTGATTTCACTAAAAAACCAGAAGAAAAGACTCCTGTTTGCTGCATCTCATATTGACTGGAATGTGCAGAAATGGCGAACTGTCCTGTTCAGTGATGAATCGAAGTTCAACATCATAGGGAGCGATGGCATTTGCCGTGTATGTCGACTGGCCGGAAAACACCTCGATTCACGTTACTGCCATAAGACCATGAAGCATGGTGGAGGCAATGTAATGGTATGGGGGTATTTTTCTACTAACGGTCTAGGTCCAATACATCGAAACGATGGAATAATGGACCGTTTCATGTATAAAAATATTCTGAAAGATATAAAATGGGTAGATATAAAAGACAACGATCCGAAACACACTGCAAAAGTAGTCAAGCAAAAGTGGTTTCAAGCTGTTCGTAATAAGGATAAACTGTTTGAACAAATACAAAAGGCCTGGGTAGCGATTCAACAAAGTTTTATTGATCACCTGATCGAATCTATGCCTCGAAGATGCAAGGCTGTGATCGACAACAAAAGATTCGCCACGAAATATTAATAGCGAAATACAGCTTGGTCAACATTTTGTCGAGTTGCACTTGTTTTGTCCAGAAGGAAATCAACTTTATTTAATACTTTTGATTAATTTATTAATTTTCGTGTACAAATAATGAACTTTGTGATGAATAAAACTTGAAGAACTTTGTCTCTAAACAGTTACATAGTAATTTCTCTAAATTGAAAAAATGCAGCACTTTTATTTAAAGAAACTAAAGTAGCATTATTGGTTGCACTCGTTTTGTCGGATACTGTATACATATATATATATATATATATATATATATATATATATATATATATATATATATATATATATATATATATATATATATATATATATATATATATATATATATATATATATATTTAGATCAGCAGCCATTACAAAGAAAATCACTGAAAGAGTCTTAGTCAGCTTCTGACTTTGTCAGGATTCTGACGATGATAGGGGGATTCTAATGATGAAGAAGAATGAAATAATAGTTTTAGATAGATCACACCGTGATCAAAAGTACCTAAGGGTGAATATAGAGAAACTGAGCACTGACTAGAGTTAGAAAAAATTTGAGTAGAGTCAGTAAATGATTCGAATTCCGAATACCAGATTCGAAATCTGGAATACCAGTCGGAAAGTTTACTATTTGTGTTGGAGATTGAGAAAGGCAAAAGTTATGAGCCCTAATGCCTTCAGAGTCATTGACTCTAGAGCCATGTCATTCAATATGATGAGCATTGTAGAAAGGGCCTGGTCAATTTGATCAGAAATAACATTGAAAGAGTGCAGTCTTAAGATGAAGGAGAGCGATGTAGAACTAAGAGAAAGGTGATAGAGTGAAGTGGTGCTAAATAAAAGCACAAAAAAGAATAGTCTGTGGATTCAAACCTAGTTTCCCGATGGGTGAATTCCTACGAATATAAATGCCCAGGCCAAGCATGTGACTATGGGAGTCTTTACGAATTAAAAGAAGATAACTATCAACACTAAAATCACAAGATGAGATAGCTAAACTCAAATTATTTTCACAAAGAGCAAGTAGGTCTGATGAATTTTGCAAGAGATAAAACCCAACAGAAGAAATATATATATATAATATATATTTATTTGATATTTATATAAATGTATATATATATTTATTTATTTGATATATATATATATATAAATATATATATATATATATATATATATATATATATTTATATATATATATATATATATTTATATATATATATATATATATATATATATATATATATATGTATATATATATACATATATATATATATATATATATATATATATGTATGTGTATATATATACATATATATATATATATATATATATATATATATATATATATGTATATATATATATATATAAATATATATATATATGTATATATATATATATATATATATGTATATATATATATATATATATATATATATATATATGTATATATATATATATATATATATATATATATATATATATATGTATATATATATATATATATATATATATATATATATGTATATGTATATATATATATATATATATACATATATATATATATATATATATATATATATATATGAGAGAGAGAGAGAGAGAGAGAGAGAGAGAGAGAGAGAGAGAGAGAGAGAGAGAGAGAGATGCTGTCCAAATTTCTTTAATATTCGGACATAATCAAGATATCCCACGCAACACTTGCAGTTTTACCATAGTGAACTATTACTAGGATGTTCATATTGTACAATATTGAACACATTATGCATAAAAACCATTTTATCATTATGGTTTAGTCATTATCTTATCATTTATAATGCTACATTAGTCAATGTTCAGAAGCACTTAACAGATTAAAAATGTTCTACTTATGTTATTAAATAGTAGCAAAACATAAGTACTGTAGCAATCAAACTATTACCAGGACGTACATTATAATATTGTTTACAATATGCATTACATTGCTGAGAGTAATTTACATTTACGTCATACACGATGCCACCAATGCTCAACATTGTCACGATATAGTCACTTGTAAGTTGACTTGTGTTTGCGCAGATTAGACTGTATACGACATTCGTGCTCCACAACTTGAAGCATATCTTGATAGTGTTATTCAGTTTTTGATGCTGGCAGAAAATCCAAGCTCAGCTTTACATCCATTTTCGCGCTGTCATTAATGACGTTGAGTGATTCAATGTTTGTAATTGCGGCTTGATAGTCATTGGACCTTAACCAATCGGACACGTCTTCTTTGAGGAATTGAGTTTCAATTAGTAGTAGTTCAAACGTATACCATGAGTCAGTCCCCACAAGATCAGCAAGAATTAGTGTATATGTGATCAATCCTGGAAAGACAGGCTTTCTAAAGTCCGATTCTGTGGCGACTTTATGTTTGATGCCGGCTTAACTGCAAGCAGACGATCAGCAACAAATTCCGCTTAATTGCACGAATTTCACACGTTGAGATAGTGGTATTCACCAAGTTATACTGCAGGAATGAATGGAAGAACTACAATCCATCCACCATGAAGTATACACCAGGGTCACAAAGTTCACAAGGTCTTTCACTTAGCTCACCTGTTGCTGTTTTGTAACCGTGCTGCGTGGAAAATCTGCAATCTTCTGCTTGAGAAGACAGATCTTTATACAATAGAGTAATTTTGACATCCACCTCGGACTGCTCCTGGACTTGAATGTGGCTTCGTGTTCTTCTACTTCCCCATGTAGGAATACGACACATAGCTCTTCGAATTCCTTATAATCATCTCTATGAAATGACAACTGCGAATAGGAAATCCGTAGAACATTTTCTCTGCATTTGTCAATGAAGGGTTTTGCAGTATGATTGAACGTGCTATCATTGAAGTGCGACAGTCTCTCTGAAGTTGACTGACGTGTCTTGAGGTACTCAAAATTCTTACGAAACCCTGTAAACAATGTTACCAATGGTGATTTTGAAACTTCACTTGAAGATCTTCAAACACGTCAGTAAGAATTACTTCACCAACGTGGTGTCGACACCATGACCAGAGCAGTGCTCGACTTGCTGCATCTGAATTGCAATGCAAGTCGCAGTTAGATGTCTAGTGTTTAACGCGGTCATGTCAAATGCCATGTTTGTTACTACACTGCCATGAACGCAGTCACTACACTGCCATGAATGCAGGAGTACAGTGGTCAGCCCAGCAATTATGTCCTTAGATTTTCTATCGGTTCCCTGTGCATTCCCGACAAGAACCGCAAGGCCATCCTGAGTAATATTCTTATTTGTCAGTGATGGCATCTGCTTCGAATCCCAATGCAGAGATGACAGCTTCAGAATAACCCATTGCTCCCTGCAAGCTATATTTTGTTTTTCAATAAAGGCTTTTGGGTTTCAATAAAGGCTGTTTGCTGCGTTGGTATCATGTTTAGATGAGTTGCTAAGGCGACAGGTTTGGGTCTTTTTATTATATCACGAGGGATGAAAGCAGGAGTTTAGGGTTGACTATTGATATGACGCCTGCTTGCAGTCTTAACTGGTAAAACATCATTCAGAGAAAGTTTATATTCAGAATCATTGTCATTGTCAGCTACGTCAGGGCGGTCACTGTTAATTAGCTCCTCAACCTCAGTACCACCTGCAACTGTAGTAATACTTCTCTGTTGCGTCAGTTTCTGACACCGCAATGCCTCTACCTTTAAGTGCTTCTGGAGACGCTGAAGTTTTGAAGCTAACACCTTGTCATGAGAACCAAAACTTGCCGCTTGATCTGTTATCATCGACGGTAAAAATGACAATTCTTACGGGTTTTTTATTAGTTGTTCAGCATTCTGCAGCGACCGTTGAAATGTCTTCGCTAAGATATCCTCCATCTGCATGACCTTTTTTATCAAAGCTGGTGTTGACCTGCGTGCGGACGGTATCACTCTAATTTTGTTACTGTCATCAAGCAGCTTTAACATCTTCTTGCATGCTTTAGGATCACTGATGATGGGAACGTTTCTTATAGAAAATTGTTTTTCCCAGCACCAGCTTGGCCGAAGCCCACCATGTACAGTTTTCGCACTTACCACCATCATAAGGATGATATCTGATACATCGCAACACTCACTGACATGTTGGAAGATGCGCTCCAGTTATTTCTACGCCTTTTGCAGTGATCTTGTTGCCAAGACCAAATATCGCAGACGAATTCCTTGTATTTTTCTAAGCAGAAGTTTTTGGAAAATGTAGTTCCGATTGTATATCATCGGCGACAGTATCAGAAACATGCGCAGATATAGCAGCCGCTTGCTGGTCATCTTCAATAAATCTAACTGTATGATGGACATTTAAATTATCCATTTTTAATACATTATTCTGAAAATAATAACACAGTTATTGCACTGAGCTCCTACAGCAAGCATTCAATGTTAAACAATATAGAAAACTATTGAACATTCCTTTCCAATCTAAACTAATTAACGCCAAAAATACATACGTCATCAAATGTCTACAGTGTACAATAACCTCAAAGCCTGTTTTCTTTGAAATGGAGGTGGGACACCTAAATATATTCTGACTTTGACACATTTGCACAGCGTTATGTTGATGATGAAAGAAACATTTTAAGCCTAGGGAAAAGACATTCTACAAAAAAGGAGAAATATGATGCACTCATATATATATATATATATATATATATATATATATATATATATATATATATATATATATATATATATATATATATATATATATATATATATATATATATATATATATATATATATATATATATATATATATGTATATATATATATACATATATATATATATATATTTATATATATGTATATATATATATATATATATATATATATATATATATATATATATATATATATGTATATATATATACACACATATATATATATATATATATATATATATATATATATATATATATATATATATATATATATATATATATATATATATATACATACATATATCAGGCATGCAATTTTACGCCATTATATGACCATGGAAATACTATGATTTTAAAAATTTGACCACAGTTGTTAATGCTTTTTTTTCTTCTCAACAAAACCTTTCTACTTTTTAAGTGAATTTCAAGTTAATTAACTTTATTGATTTTTATATATAGTTTATTAAAAAGACCATCACTGTTTAAAGTTGTCACTAAAAAATTTTAAATTCATTGTCATTGCTTATAAAATTAAGTTTTTTTTTTTTAATTTTAATTATAAAAAAATCTTATATAATTAAACACTACAAATAAAGATTAATACAACTTTCAATGATTCTTTAATTTTAAAATCATTAGCTACTTTGTTTTAAAGCGTTTTGCTAACATAAAAATGTTAGTAAAGATAAACATGTCGAAGTTATTTATTTTCAACGTAATAAAAAACCATTTTTTTCAGCGCATTTGTTAAAAAAACATGGTAGGCAAGACCAGGAATTTTTGTGATTTCAAGCCTTCACATGACCACGCAAATAGATTAGACTCGCTAACAAAAATCTAAGATTTTACATTAAAATCTTATTTTAATTTCCAAATTGGTGATAAAAATAATTAATATTAATAAATGATTATTTGTTTTTTAATATTTTACTACAAAAATAAATTTAAAAAAACTTATTAGCACAATAATAATTAGTATTTTGTCAGTCCACTTCTAGCTTAAAGTAATGCGGCAACTCTTCTTGGCATACAATTCATAGCCATTTCCTTCAATTTTTCATTATGATTCCAATGAAACATAATTCTCTCTATTGATTTTAATTAGTTATATATATATATATATATATATATATATATATATATATATATATATATATATATATATATATATATATATATATATATATATATATATATATATATATGTATATATATATATATATATGTATATATATATATATATATATATATATATATTATATATGTATATATATATATATATATATATATATATATATATATATATATATATATATATATATGTTAAAAAGAGAAAGAGATGCAACTTTACGATGATGGGAAATAGGCTCAAGCTTAGCAGATAAAGTGGGTCTAACTACAATTACAACGTGTTTTCGGATTTTGTCTAGAAGAGAAAGAGCATCAATAGAAGAACCAGCTTAAATATGACAACAGTATTCTATACAGAGACAAATAAGAGATTTGTAGAGGTAGAGAATGGAATCAGGAGAGAGAAAATGACAAGCACGATAAAGAGAAGCAACCTTAGCAGATGCTAACTTAGCTATTGATTGTATATATGGTTTCCATGAAAGGTTGTAAATAATAATCCAAGAAGATGTAAAGAAGAGGACTCAGTAAGAGGGTTGTCATTCATTATTATAGGAATATTGACAGTACTGCGATAGTTGTTTGCAGTAAATAACTGAGTTTTTTCAGAGTTAAAATTTACAAGGCACTGTGAGCCCCCATCTGTTGCAGAAGTGAGATCAAATTCTTTTTCTTTTTTTTTTGAGTCTTTTATCTTAGACTCAAATACCTTGCTTATAACTGAAAGAAGACTGATTGGACGATTATTTGAGGGGTCAGAATGTTTACCAGAATTTTTGAAAAATAGAACAACAGATGCCATTTTTCAGAAAGCAGGAAAACATGACTCAGTCAAGCACTTATTAAATAGTTCAGACAGAATTGAAGAGAAAACAATTTTGTAAGACTCTGACAGGAATGTTGTCTGGACTACAAGCCATAGAAGAGTTTAATTGAGATATGACTTTAGCAAGAGAAGCTGGAGTGATTTAAATATCTAACAATGAGTTAACCTGTTTAATTGGAATGGAAGGAAAAGAATGACCATAAAATTCGAATATTTTATATTCATTCTTTTCAAATAAGAAGAAATATTCTATGCAAATATTTTTGCCTTACCCTTGGGAGAGGTAATAAGATCAGTCCAATGAATGAGAGATAAAATTTTAGACCTTCCTTTGTTAACAATGCTGTTGAAGATTTTCCAAAAGTCTCTAGAGCCTAACTTCTGAAATAAGATAAGAGATTTAGTGAACTGAGAATAATGGAGCTTAACATCAGACAGCACCTTTTTATATCTGCTTCTTGCAATAATAAATAGCCATTTGTTCTCAAGAGAACAGTTCTTTTGAAAAAGAAAAATGATTACGATTAAATATAGCAGCTGCATCAGAGAGTGAAAACCATGAAGTAGAATGAGGGTCGACTTAAAACTGACAAGAAGGAAAAAAGCTTTCATTCCTGCCTGAATCCAGGAGATTATTTAGGAGCCGCATTTTTCAGCTGAGAGGGAATAAATATTAGCCCAAGGGCTGTCACAAAGAAAATTATAAAAAGAATCCTAGTAAGCTTTAGGGTAATAGTAAGTAGTGCGATAATAAAGTGACCCCAAAAAGAAAGTATGACATAAAAGATTTAAAGAGATCATTGCATGGTCAAAACCACAAGACATAAATCAAGGAGTGAAGGTAAATGATTAAGGAAAACGAGTCACAAGAAAAGAAATTAAGAAATGCAGAAGGTATAGGCTTTAGTGCAGTAGGATCAGTGGCATTAGAGCCAAGTCATTTAATGTGATGACCAACAAACAATTTTGTAATAATAACAAAAATATTGGCAGAGGCGAAAAGAGAGATGGCATGGTCAATTCGATTAGTTATTACATCTTAAAGAGTCCAGTCTTGGGAAGGAGACTGATAAAAAACAAAGAGAAAGGTGATAGAGTGAAGAGGTGCTAAGCGGAAGCACATAAAAAAATAGTCAAAGGATTCCAACCTGATTTCAGGACAAATAGGTGAATTGATGCGTATGTATACCCCTAAGCCAAGCATGTCACTATTGGAGCCTTTTGGAATCAAAGGATAGTACCCATCAACACTGAGATCAGAAGAAGAAACAGCAAAATTTAAATTACATCAAAGTGGCCACTTGTGTGTGTAGTTTAACAAGGCTGTGGCTTTGTGTAAATTAATTAACTAATTATGTTAATATGATATAACAATCTATTAATTTAATATATTAATAAGAAAACATCAAATAATACGAATTCTCTTAATCTTAATACCAATATATAATACAAGAAATTTAGCATCATCGGCTAAAATTATACAAAATTTTTTAACGTTGAAAACAGTTTAAAATTTACTAACACCAGCTATTGAATGGCTTCACTCTTTTTTACATAAAAATGTCAAAAATTAGGTTGAAAATTTAGTTTTAACAAACAGCCTGTAATCTAGATCAATTCCGTCATTTAAAGGGGAACATTAGTACCTCTGTATTTCAAGAGCTTCGCCCACTTTTCAATCAAACTTTTTTGTTTCCACTTTAGTTGTTTATATGCTCTCCCACTTTATTTTTTGCAAGCAAAACTTATTATTGGTGGCTATTGCAGACTGGTAATGTTTTCCCTCATTTAAACTTTTTAGATGTTGTTGAGTTCAAACTTTAATTTAAAGTTTAGTTTCGCCTACATATCTCTTTGAGCATTTGCATTCGATTAAATAAGTTCCGGGTATATCCGAAATATTTTACCTAATTTCGCCAATAGTGATGGTACCCATGATAACGATACAGTTGGGAAGTTAAGAAAACCTGATTGAATTTTTTTGATTTTTATGAACCATTTATTTTCAATTAAGTTAGCAATATGTGTAAGTTGGCATATGATGTTCCCATTGTTGTTAAATATTTGAATTAGGAAATTAATCTTATATTGTAATTATAAATTACTGCATACTGAATAAGACCTGTGGAGGTAACCTTTAAATTTAGCATTTAAAATCTTAAGGTCACGATTTAAGTGAGGTTTAATTTGAATATTTGTAACGGTTTTCTTTCAAAAAACTTTAAATTTGTATTTACCTTTGGTGTTATTTATTATGGTAAATCAAGGAAGTTTAGAGTTCTATATTCACTTTCAATTTCGGTTGTATATTGTATTGCAAAGTGTTGTTTGTTAAAGAGGATTAGAAATTGTTTCTTGAGTGTTCGAAATCTAGTGTGGCTAATGTAATAATCATAATAAATAATAATCCTATCTAAAATAAAAGTCAACTTATTTTAGATAGGATTACAGGTCAAGAAGAGGATTTACTGTCCAATTTTGAAAGCATTCTCTTCATGATGTTTTAAAAAAGATTCAGCAAGTACGACCGTGAATGAGAAACCTATAGGGTTGGAATTCTCATATTCATGGATTTTGTTATTGTACAAGAAATAGCAATGGTGCAAACAAAGCTCTATGAGTTGTCTTGTTTCAGATATAAAAAGCTTAGTGGAATATTTAAGAGATTTTCTACTAATTTATAATTGCATATTATATATATATATATATATATATATATATATATATATATATATATATATATATATATATATATATATATATATATATATAATAGTGGCAGAGTATTTTTTGAGGGGAAAACCTGTACTCTGCTGCTATTAGTTACAATGTAAAGTTCAAGTCGAACTTGACTCAACTTCGCTTCTTGCATTCCACCCTAAATGTCATAATAATCAAGCAATATAAAATTGTCACTTGCAGTCTGAAACCGGTTGCTTGTGTTAATAATATGAACATTATATATTAAGTGAGGAGAGTTTGGAGAATTAAAAATAAACAAATATAACCTAAGTTCAAGTAATTTTTTGAAAACCTTATATACATTTATATATAATTTTCCTTAAGGTGTACATAAGTTAATATAGGTTTTGATTGAACTTTTAACTAGTACAATATTTAATTTATTATGGAGTTGAAATTGATTCCTATGTCCTACCACAAATCTCAAACATTCCCATCCAAAGCATGGGACTTCATGGATAACCTAGTCATGAAAGATTCAGCAAAACCAAGGAATTCAAATATTCCAATCAGTAGTCAGTTGTACTGTAGATGCTGTTTCAAAGAGCAATCGCTTACTGTTGAAGGTCATTTATCTAAGGTTTGTGCTACTTTAACTATGACATTATCTGGCAACCATCTGAACCATGCTGTTTTGAAACATTGGAGTAACGAATTAATTCAAAAATTACCATTTGGCAGGGTTTATGGTCAAATACATATTTGTATTACGTGAAAATGGGCTAATTTGGCGTTTTAGTATTTGTATTGTATTTGATAAAATAATTTCTTAAATATTTTTATTTGTATTTAAGTATAATGTATTTGCAGTTCCATAAACTAGATTAACCACTTTTTTTTTTTGGAAGGAAGCTTGTCAATTGGATTGAAACTGTAAAACAGAACAAGCCAGCACTAAGTCAGTTTGAATTTAAAAGAGATCTTTGTCTGCTTGTATGTTCTGATCTTAAACCATTTAGCTCAATTGAAAGGTCAGGGTTTAAAAACTTTTGTTTAAAAAAAAAATTATTTCAACCTCTATCATCCGACTGCATCTGCTCTTCAAAATGTTTATACTTCTGTTAAACAAAGAGTATTATAAGTTTATTTATCTTGTGTAGTTAGTCACCAAGGTGGAACTTTGACAATGGTTGGAATGAGCACAATCATTAAACATAATTATTGGAATTTGTTTAAGTATTTCACATAATTGGAGATTTAAAATTTTTCACATTAACTGTTCAGCCAGTATAGTTCCACACATCTGAACAACTTGTTAAAACTGTTTCAAAAGAAATTATACCCGAGATAAAACTTTGTGTTTTGTGTAAAAACTATGCTATCAAAAAAATTGAAACTGTGAATTAGTAGGAATTATTCAAAAAAATTACAAGTCAAAAATTTATGTTGATAGTGTGTTGAAAAAATTGGAAAGTATAATTTATGTTTTCTTTCTAAAGAATTATAACTTTTTCAGAAAGTGTGAAAGCTTCTCATCTTCATTTTGAGAAATGACTCTACTTGTTAGTGAGGGGTCACCAAACTTGTTGTATCTTCCATTTATTGTTACCAATATTAAAAATTCCTGCATTGCTCAACTCAGAGACTCTTCTGATATAAAGAAATATAAAATGTTACTTGAAAGATGAGTATTACTAGTTTAGTTGAATTAGTGTGTTGTTTTGATCCAGCAATTTGTGAGGTTGTGTTGAAAAAGGAAAAATATTAAACTTTGTTAAAAAATAGCTATAATGAAATAAAAACTTTCAATACTTGGTCAAAACATTTAACAAAATACGCATTTAACAGAATCTAATAATATAAAAAATTCTTGATCTGCATTATATCTTGAGATTAGTCTAAATAGTAAAAGTGCCAGTGCATCATAAGATTTTAAAAAACTTTGACTTTTCTTAAAACTTTTCTCTTTCTAACATGAGACGACAAAATCATCCACAATTTCAGGAGCATTGATAGAGAAAAGCACTAGCTTCAAGAGGAAATAAATATTTATCTTAGCATTCATGATGAATCAAATGGGAAAAATTTCTAGATCCATGGCAAAGGTAAAACTATTTTTATCTGCAATATAAGAAAAGTTATAAAAAGTTATAAAGAAAAAGAACAATGAGTAAAATAATATGGTTAAGACTAAAATGTTGATGATTCTAATTATGAATATTGATCCTTTTTGCATTAAAAAATGATTCTTTTAGTATTATAATCATTAATTAATATTTATAAATAATTGATAATTATTAGTTTTCATGAACTGGAATGGATTATCTTAAATTATTTTCAAGTTTTCCAGATTTATTATCAAGTCAATATATTATTATTGCATACATGAATAAGAATGTATACATTTATAGTAAAACTGACATCATATTAAATAGATAAATACCATCCTTGGCACCATATTGAATGAATGCAATTTGTTTCATCCATGATAACTACCTAAATATTGGTCTATAATTATGACACTTTTAAATAGATATCAGGGAATAAATTTACTTTTTTATGAGACAATGCTTGTTTTTGAATTATTTCACATTTTAGTTAAGTTTTTGCATTACTTCATGTTTTAATTAATTAAAAAAAATCATGCGTTTTTTTATAAACTGTATTAACAGAAGTTAAAACCTAACTAATAGCTAGTCATGAAAATTAGCCAGGCATCGAACCCCAAAATAAAAGTAATATTTCTTGGCTAAGGAGGTCTAAATTTGAGTGACATTTTACATCCCATTTTAGCGTAATTATATTCCATTTTGGCATAATTTTAACCAACTCCATCTAGTTTTTAGACTTTTGATTTCAGTCCATCTTGAGATGCACAGAATAAGTCATCAGAATGGACAGGTATTTGTTTCCACTGTGAAGGAATTTTGCTTTGAGGCTGCAATAAACTTTATATCTATAAATATTTGGCGATGCCTTCTCTGATCTTTATTTACATTTTTTTATTTTTTTCAGAATATTCAAGATAGTTCTGGAAGTTTCTTAAAAAATTGAAAGGTTTCTTATAAGTTTTAGAATATTTTGGATTAGGGTTTGTTATAATTAGAACTAGGGCTTTTTAGGGCTACAATTTGTCTTTTTTTATGATCTATATTTTTAAATTACTCCTTTAATAAAAATTCTTTTATAATATTAAACAGTGCTCATAAAAGTGATTTAAAAAAAAAGTACCTCCACTATTCTGCCATCGCTTAATGCAATTTTTTTAGCATATTGATCTAACCCAATTGTTGAATTTAGTTTTTCTACAAATTTATCTTCTTTAAAGCGAACAAAAAAAGAAGATTTTCCAACATTAATGTTTCCTGTTAAAACTACCATTGTCTTTGTTAAAAGCTAAAACTTATTCTAAAAAAATTTTTTTTATAAAAAAAATTAAAAATATTTGTTTACAAGTGTTTACATACATTTATAAAAACTTCATTATATCCAGCCCAACGGCACTGCGGATGATATCATACTTTTAAGCTCAAAAAGCTTTTAACTCAAAAAGCTTACAAAAACATGCAACACTTACTGTAATATTAATTGTATTAAACTAAATGCCGAAAAAACTGAGTTCTTGATTTCAGGTAAAGCACAAATACAAAACAATATGATAACGATTTCTGGTAATAACAAAAATCTTCAGAATAAACTTAGACATTTGGGATTCACATGGGATACTGACCATTTAATTTTTGCATCACTCAGTCATACAAATGTTGATGAAAGAATCTCAAACTTTATAGCTGTTGTTTAAACTCTTATTCAATCTGGAATCCGGTTTGCCCACCCAAATTCTATTTCCTATATATATAAATCATTGGCAGTCCCTACTTTAACTTATGGTATGGAGCTATGTGTAAATAGTTCTGCTTTGATGAAAAAGCTAGGTATAATCTAGGTACGTGCGTATCTGGCTTTTTACGGCACCGATTTCAAAGTTAAAAACTGTGACCTTTTTTTTCACAGCGTGCTCGAAGTCGGTGTGGTAAAGATGTATTTATTTGTCTTTTTTTTTAGAATTTTATATCAGCTTAGACTTTATTAAAAAAGTAGAATGTTTTATTTTGAATATATTATGGTTTTTTTTTACGAGTAATAAATTTTTCAGTTTTTTTATTGCTATTTAAAATTTCGTTTCTGTTCTGG
The DNA here is from genome assembly GCF_038396675.1 of Hydra vulgaris. Taxonomy (NCBI): domain Eukaryota; kingdom Metazoa; phylum Cnidaria; class Hydrozoa; order Anthoathecata; family Hydridae; genus Hydra; species Hydra vulgaris. Next base: position 78,108,647 of record NC_088931.1, read on the forward strand.
CACTGCATTGATATCGAAGGCATGTTGGTACATATTTGAAATTTTCCAGTCAACTGTATAGATCTATTTTCTATGTGCCTGCCAAATTTCATTAAAAATATTCATGACCACATACCGTATTTTTCGACCCAGTGTAGGTACCATTTCCACCTCTTTTAGTGTTACTGTTACTGTTACACTTTATAAAACTGTTTCTGCTGTTGTTACTGTTACTTTTTGTTATAAATTCTGTGTTTTTTTTTACAGTTACTAGTGATTTTCATTCGGTTTTAAAATTTTGTTTCTGTTCCGGAGGTGCATTTATATTGAAGGCATGTTGGTACACATTTAAAATTTTTCAGGCAACTGTATAGATCTATTTTCTATGTGCCTGCCAAATTTCATCAAAAAATATTCATGACCACATACCCTATTGTTCCGTGCAGTGGAGGTATGTATTTCCACTTCCGTCACATTGCATTAGGGGAGGGGCGGTTTTTGAGTGGAGAATTCAGTATTTTTGATTTTTTATTCATTATAATGATATATTTTATAAGAACTGTTATACAAACTTTTTTTTTAATAGCCTTTTACTACTAAGGATATTTGGGTTTTCTTTTTTTTAAATTGTTAAATGATGTACACAAAAACTAACAAGTATAATTACGGTGGTTGTATATTAATTTTTTTTGGATGGCTAACTCTTTTCACACACCAAAATTAGTTTAAAGGCAAAATTCTGCAAAATAAAATTTAAAATGTGAAAATTAAAATTATATAACACTATTTTATGATGATTCTGCGTAAAATTCATTAAAAACAAAAACAGCATTTTCTCAGCTCTTTCCATACCCATAATTTACCATATAGCCACCTTAAGCTATATATGATATATAAAAATTATACATATAATTAAAAAATTTTTTTTTGACTAATTGTAATTTTTTAAACTATTTAATTATGATTAATAGCTGACCCAATTAAATAGTAGTATTATGTTTGTTGAATTTAATTTAGTGCATCATCGGACCTCGGAAGAAAACAAATCTATTTTATGGTAAAGCTAAAACTTATTTAGCTTGTAATTTTCCCATACCAGCTCATTTAAATATTGGCTGTAGAAATGGACATGTACTGCATATATTTGCAACTAACAATGATTCATATAAAGTAACTGCAGAACTAATCGGTAAGTATTTTAACATCAAAATTTGTATAAGTCAGATTCAGCAACTAGTTAGAACATCAAAAGTCTTTGTTACCATTTTTCACGAAATTCGAAACCAATTGGTGACATCTGCAACATGCTCTTTGCATACCAAATAACAATATCTGCTGTGGCACAAACATCCCAATTAATTGCAGCCTCAATTGACATTCCTACATGTTCTTCATTTTCTTCTCAACAAATCAGTGTTTCATCTGTATCGATTAGTGATTACTTATCTCCTTTATCTCGTCCTACTTTAAAAACCTCTTCTCATGATTCACTATTCACTTTAAGAGCTGACCAGTTGAGTCCCATTATGAGAAAGAGATTGACCATTTTGGCAAACGAAATGGCAATTAAGAAGAGAAAGCATAAAGAGGATATTAAAGGTTTAAAAGATAAGGCAAAGGCTAGAGCATACAGATTTAAATATTTAAATCAAGTTATTACTCGTAAGGAAAAGATAATTTCTCAACTTTCTCAAAATTAAAAAAAAGCTTTTTAAATTTACAGTTGAAAAAACTTCATAATCAAATTTTTTGTTTGAAACAACAATTGACATCCACGCAAAGAAAGTTTCCTTATCAAAAGGCAATGTTAAGCCAACAACTTGCTGAAAAAAATTCTGCAATTCTTGTACTGCAAAATGAAATTCAGAATTTACAGGAAGAGTTGGAGGAAATTAAGCAAGTAACACAAAACACCAAAAATGAAAAATGCTACTCAGCAGATATTAGGAGACTGATATACGACATGCTTGTGTGCTAAGTTCCTACATAAAGTGTGCCATCTCTGCTCCGTAAAATTGGGGAACATCCTGGCTATCTATTTAGTCAAATTCCACATCGTACAACTGTAGAACAAATGATGCGTGAGCTTTGTGTGTTTTCAGACTTACAGGGTGCTGAGATAGCATTTACAACAAAAGATCTGACACTTTGTTTTGATGCAACAACCCAGGAGGGTGTTCATATAAATGCTGTGCACTTGACAACGGAATCAGTATGTATGGTTGTAGCTATTGATCAACTTCCTGGAGGTACAGCTTATGACTATCAGAGTCATATGACAAAGTCTATTGATAATCTTGCTAAGTTATATAGTGATTTCTATCAACTCAAATATACTGACGTAAGAAGCACTATTATTGGGAACATAACAAATACAATGAGTGATAGAGTTGCAACAAACCATGCAACAATCGCAAAGTTAAACCTTGTTTGGCAGAAATCATTAAATGAACTAAAGTGTCACCTTCACCCTTTAGACACAATGACCAGCTCTTGTAAGTCTTCACTTAAAGCATTAGAGACTTCAAAAGGGAAACTTTTTGGAAGAGACTGCATTGCAGCAAACATTGTTGTACAGCTGAACAAACTTCGCTACAAGGATGCAAAAGGTACTCTAACTAATCTAAATCATTCTTTTACTTAAATATATTTAGTTTTCTGAATAAAATTTTGAGTTAAAATGAAGTATTATAATTAGTGCATGTTTTTATTTCATACTCTTCTTGCAACTGCCAAAATGAGCTTTTTTATGATATTCATAGGTGATCCAAAAGGTTTTGTAACCTTTTTGGACCAACACCAATTGCCCAGAGGATTGCTACCACGCTATAGAGGCAACAGACTACATATGCTTTTTCACACATGTTGTATTTTAATCCATCATTATGCCATATTGAAGATATTTCTGTGTTCTGGCTTGGCGTTATGCGAAGGTCTGTGAAATAGTTTATTTCAAGACTTTACATCTGAAACAGGTATTATTTTTCTTTTTTATACCTGTTCAGTTCATTTAATAAAGTGCTACACAATATTATAGGCTATAGAATTAATTACAAATATAGTTACAAATACAAATTACAAATAGTAATGACACTTGCAAGATTAACGGGGAATAAAGACTATTATAAACAAAGATTATTCTTTGTTACTAATTCACTTTTTCACCTTAGGTGTCCGTGAGTTGTGTGTTTTAGCTTTAATTGGAAAACTACTTTCTGGTCCTTGGATGACAAAATTTTATATTATTATTATTAGTTATTAGCGTCATTGACAGGCAGTACAAGCGGCAATTTGAAATGAGTTCTAATGATCATCTTAAAGACCAGACTAAGTCAGCTAGGCTTCACAACATTGATTCAGAAGAACTTATGAGTATGTTTAGCGCTGCAAAGCACAAAGCTCCAAATGCCACTCTTTGTTTTCTTTCTTCAAAACTTCGTGCTTGCAAAAATAAAACAACTGCTCTGCTATGCAAAAAGCCAAATGATATTCAAAACAAGTTGATATTATGGGCTATCTCTAATGCCAGAAAGAAGCGGTTTACAAATATGCGATATCATAATGACCTGAAGTTAGAATTGATAAAACGAATAGCAGATAAAATTCAGAAAAAAGAAAACAAAGAACGCAAAAATGTAGAAAAAATATTAAAAAACTGCATGCCTGATCAGGTAAAAGAAATGTTTTCTGACCTAGAAAATAATGAGGCCTCAGATATCGAAGAAATTCTTATTGGAGCTTCTATTGGAAGAAGTATTTGCCACGTGTGGTTCGATAATGCCACTAACACCCAGGATGTATATTATGGCAGAATTGTTGGCATTAAAAAGAAGAAAAGTGATGTATATATAGTTTCTTATTGGAAACCAAAAGAGAATGAAAACAATGATGGTGTTGAGTATGATGTGAGCAAATATCAACTTTCTGCAGACATAATAAGTGGTGATATGGTGATAACATAATAGAAACGTGTAATAAGGTATATGTTCTTTTAAATAATAGTATGTTTTATAAACTTGCATTAATAGATATTATTTACAGATAGTAGGTTGATCTTTATTTTTTATAATAAATTTTACAGTGTCTAATGTATTTCATATTCTCTACCCTCCCCTTTTTTTAAGATAATGAAAAGATTTATAATTATTTAATTTCTTTTTATGTATACATATATGTATATACATATATGTATATAGAAATGTAAGTTTAGGTAGTCGGTTAGTTACCGATATCCAACAACCAGGGTTGACCTGGTTGCAACGAGCTATGGGAAACCAAAGCTCATTTACTATTTGACATAAGCAAATTGCCTGGCTCATGACAATTAATGTTAATCATAATGATGGCTATACATTGTTTCTACCCAGAAAGACAGACTTTTGCTTGCATGGATTGAGAGATGTAAGTGTTTAGTTATAATAAATCAGTACACTCTATGCAAATGGCATATGCCATTACCAGATAGTTACGCTAACACAATATAACTTTCTTTTCATAATAACTTATAATCAAATCTATTATATTTCAGGTTAAAAAGTATTGAAGGGTCTACTTCTATCGATTTTTCTGTTTGGTAATGGGAAATGTGTTGTGTATCAGGAGTTAAGTGATTTTGAATTTTTTTTAATTTCGGAAATCATTCTCATCTTCTCTAATTTGTAATGGGTTTTTCAGTTATTGTGCTAAATATCTAATATAATTTCATTTATCTTTTATTGCAAGGTTTTAACTATGATGGCAGCTTGCTACTGTAGATGTTTATCTTAAAGACCTCAAGATTATATTTTTTAATCCAGTAATAACAGTTACATGTTAATTTATTATACATTAGTTAATTGTTAGCCTTAACTTTTTTTTAAATTTTATATCTGATAAATTTTATCTTATGTATCATTGGAAGGTTACGCAACATGATGAAAACCACATGATTGCTTCGATGGATGTTGATCTTTTTCATATCAAGATTGAACCGGTTCATATTTTTTTAGAGATTGATTATATGTTTTTTAATGCAATAATAACAGTTATATACTTATTTATTATCCGCGACATAAGGTATCCTTATTTATTATTCGCGACATAAGGCATCATAAATAGGTATGGCGATATTAATTTAGGGGTTTACTTTATTTTAGATATCATTGGATGTGGTTTCTTTGCGTACTAAAGAATCGACTCTTTCTAGCTATTGATGACACAGTTTTGTTTGCTTCAAAAACTAGGCTTTCTTCAAAGCCACAATTCTGTAAAAAGACTTCAAAGTAAAACTTGGAGCTTGGGTAACTCTTGGCTGAAAAATATCTTATTTAAAATGTTGGTTTTAAACCTATATTTTATAAAAAGTAATTACGATATAAAATTTCAAGTGTAAAGCTCAAATCAATCAAAAATTATATTTTTGATTGATTTGAGCTTTACACTTGAAAAAATTGTGTCAATCAAAAATTATATTTTTGATTGACACACCACCCAAGAATTTCAATTTTGAGATAAGTAATTTAAGTAATGATATACTAAAATATCACTAAATTTCTTCTATAGAATAAAAAAAAATGGTTTCCATGATTGATCATCATAATTTCTTCTTCTGATTCATTAGTATTTATGAATCCTTTACGAACTCCTCTAATACGGTTTTGTTGTTGCTTAACAATATTAGGCGATTTCCTTTCCATCGACATTACTCTTCGGTTGTTATTTGAAACACAGAACTCATTTGCATAAAATCCTGGAACAATACCTAAGCCCTCTATAACCTTTAGAATTCCAGTTGAACCGTCATTAAAATGCATAACTGCAGAAGCTAGACCTAGCTCAACAGTGGTTTTACAAACTAGATATCTTTTGGACACCATTTCCAAATCATTCCATTTAGTGACTCATTGTTATTTTGAGATTTGCCCTGAGGACATTTTTTTAATAAACTGTCATCACTCAAACTTAAAAAAAAAGCTTTTATTTCTTCAAGGACAACAATTGTTATTCCTCCCTTATGTTTGTACATTGCTGCACCATTTATTTTTTCAGCCTGATATTTACATAAACTATCAGGAGTACGTGGACAAATTTAATACTTTGTTTCGATACTTTTTGCTTCAGAGCAATGGAAAAGCACTGCTATAATTGCTTTTTTCAATTGGTAAACAGTAGAACCTGTCGATTGTCAAATTGCAATACCAAAATAGTTTTGTAATTTATTTATAACATTCTCAGCAAGATGACCTGCCCCTCCTAATGTTTTTCCGCCAGATAATTTCTATTTATTTGTTTCTTTGAGTTTCCGTAACCGCCATTCAAATCACTTTTGGATATGTCCTACACATTCACATTTTTTAACAACTATGCCATCATATGGATCTCTAGCAACAATACCGGTATATAACTTAGAATCTCCATCCCCCATTTATTTTGTATATCGGAGCTTGCGACTAGCTTCTGAAGCAACAAAACAATCTACTAAAGCTGCAGTTCCATAGGACCAGCTGAACCAGTATTATTTATGTTGCATTCATGAGTTGGAATATATTCTTCATATTCATCTGAGTCCTTCTTTACTTCCCAAGATTGACATGACTTAAAGACTTTAGATTCTACATGATAGTCTAAACACTTTCCTGTATCACTTGCTATTACCGTGCCAACACCATTTAACGATGCATAATCTCTTTTTTGCCATGATCCATCACATGATATAAGTACATTTTAAATGCCATTTTTATCTCTGTCAGTTGCAAACGTGGATTTTCTCAATTCAGTAGAGGTATTGTTTATTGAAAATGATGCAACATCAAAGTTCGAGTTACAAATATTTTTTTGTAATTCATTAAACACTGTAACATTCGTTGGAGGTGGCATGTTCAAATATCCAAAGAGTTTTTCTAAACTTCTAAAATGACCTTTTCAAATATTATTTCACTTGCAGCTTTTCAACTTTTAAACAATTAAAACCTCAAGTAACACATATACTGAATTGGTGACTTTTTACATGAAGTTTATAATTCTATAAAATAATTTAATGATTTTAAAGCAAACCAACCATGGGTTACACATAATTTTAGAGCCTTTCAGTTAATTAAATTTTCTTAAATTTGTTTAATTACATAGGCGTTTTCTGCATAGATCAACTGACTTAAAAACATTAACTTTAACTTTAACTTAATTTTTACTATTTTTTCACCCAAGTACCACCTTAAAAGATTTACATGGAATATAATAATTTCATTAAAAAAGAAAATAATTAAGTAAACTCTATAAAAGACTTTCTTAAACACTAAGAACAAAAATTCATAATAACATAATCAAATTATGGTAGACTGGGGAAATGCCAACACACAAGGCTAATTTGATACCCTGTTCTGCAGTTGTAATTTGTGAGTAAAGCGCTGTTGTATAGAGCTGCTACCTGGCAGATAACACTAAAACTGATGCTCAGTGAGTTTTTTGCGAGTACGCGTACTGCTTGTTTTGCTATAAATAACTAGTTTTTGAAGTTTTCCAAAAACTCCTGGATGAACTAATGTAACATTCTAATTGTTAGTATTACTAAAAAACCACTTAGTTAGCTAGAAAATGCATATTAAAACCAAGAGTTTAGCATAGCCGTTATAGGATTAGGAGCTAGCAGTAGTTTGTAGGGTTAGGTTTCCGCCATCTTGTTCCAACGGGGTAACGCCAATACACCACCACAGGTGTGTTGGCGTTACCCCGTTGGGTAACGCCAACACACCTGTGGTGGTGTGTTGGCGTTACCCCGTTGGGTAACGCCAACACACCACCACAGGTATATACAAATCATTATAATAAATTATACAATATATACAAATCATTATAATAAATTATATTTTAAATACTCTAAAATTGTAAGTTTTGAAGCTAGAGAAAAGCTAAAAAGAAAAAAGAAATTAAAGATGTAAAAGCCAAGCTTAGACTAGAAAAACTTATGGACAACCCTAAGGTGATACCTAAAGTCAAACTTAAACTCTTAAAGAATAGGTCTAGCAATTTTGGAAAATCATGAAAACTAAAATGAACACCCATCCTAAATAAAGAAGAGGTTTCGTAGACAAATTTCTTTTGAAGAACCAACTTCTGAGGAAGATATTGATGAAACTAAACTATGTGATGATGACGAGCTTGACGACGGGATTGATTTATTTTCAAAGGACACTGATATGTGTCTAGTTTGTGGTGAATATAAAAAAAAACTGAACTCTGGTATCGTTGTGTCTATTGTGGAAAATGGGCGCATGCAGATTGTAGCGGTTATAATCCCCTTGAAAACTATATTTGTGACTTTTGCCCTACTCATTAATCTTCGATTTGAAAAAGGTTTTTTTTGTATCTCAAAGAGTTATCCTGTCTTACTTTGTTATTATCAATTATATACTACGTTTATTTACTCTATGTAACAATAAAATATGTTTGGTAAAATAATTGTCTTATTAATTACTTATGTCGGTGTTACCCCAAAGTGGTGTCGTAATTACCCCAGTGGCTGGGGAAATACCAACACTGTACTTAAATTACAAAAAACATTCATGTAACATTTGTAATATAAATAATTTTAAAACATTATATATTAACTTGATGCAGAAAATTAGGACAAATCTTTAGGTACTTTCACCAAAATCGTAACTAACCTAGAAAAAATTATAAAAATCAAACTGTATTAAGGTGTCGGCATTCCCCCGGCTTACCCTATTAATTAAAAAAATATTTTATCAATAACAATATTGGCCAAATTTATAAACATAGCCATAAATATCAAAAATTAAAATATCAAAGTATGTTAACAAAAATAATTTACTTAGCTACTACAGTATAAAATTGTCTATTATTTATTATGTATTGCTGCAATGTTACTCTGATTTTGGTTATATTTTAGCTGAGTGAAAGTATATATCCCTTTTGAAGTAAAAATATGTAAGTTTATGTTATATTTGAGTTTATGTTAAAATTCGACAAATAATTTAATAAAATACGAAAAATCTTACCTGATATTCACAATATAATACATAATATTCACAATACAAAAATTTATTTAACTATAGTAAAACTTTGGTAAAAAAAAGTAATTTTTCATATTCTTGCTGATTGAAGAACACGCAAAGAAATTACTAAAAAAAAAAATTGAAAACATTTACAGGTTTAATTCAGTGTTTTTCGCAAATTCGCAATTTCATACAGTTATTCTGGGTAACAACCCAGAATAACTGTATGAAATTGCGAATTTTTTGTTCTTTTTATTACATTATAAATAAGCATTTCGTTACTGTATTTAAAATACAAGTATATAATAATAAAAACATATATATATATATATATATATATATATATATATATATATATATATATATATATATATATATATATATATATATATATATATATATATATATATATAATAATCGTTATTAAATAATAAAAGAACGCGGGAACTCGTAGAAGACCATAAGGTCTTGTCGTCGAGTACCGCTAAGAAATGATCGTGTTAAAATTTATAAAATATTTACAAGATAAGAAATAAGTTAACGAAGTAAGAAACTTAAAATATTCCGTTACAAATACAAGATACATTATTATATATTACAATTGTTAATGATGCATATATAATTTTTATAAATCAATAGTTAAATAGGGGGTAAAAAGGAAGATCACTAAAAAAAAAAAAAAAAATATCAAAAGTATATTGTTACATCTTCAATTGTAAAAATGAGTTCTTTAAGCTTTCGTTTAAAAGAAATGTAGTTACTTTGATGAATAAAATCCTTAGTAAAATTTTTTAAAACTATTTTATTCGATAAGAATGGTCCGCGATAATCAATACAAAATTTAAAAAGATTTGTTTGAAAAATGGGCTGCCTAATAAAATTATCATTCCGCAAAATGTATTTATTTTTATCTTTCGATGAATACAAATTATGGAAAGAAATAGGGGATGAATTGGTTTTACATTTAAACATAAAACAAAGAATATTAAAAATGTTAAGCTCATATATATTAAAAACTTTCATTTCAAATATTAGAGGCTTGGCATGAGTATAACGGTCTTTAAAATATATGAGACATGCTACATGCTTCTGCTGACAATAAAGAGGTTTAAGTTTAATTTTCTTTGCACTACCCCAAGCAATGTTTGCATAGTTTATGTGACAATGAATAAATGAGTGATATAATTGTACTAAAGTACGTTTATTTAAAACATTTCTTGCTTTGTACAATATTCCTTTACGTTTTGAAATTTTACTTGATAAGTTTTTAATGTGACTTTTCCATGTAAGATTTTCATCTATACAAACACCAAGAAAGTTGGTTACTGTTACTTGTTTTATTTGTATATTGTCAATAACAAGATGAGGCATATTATTTGGCAGTTTATTTTTTTTGATAAGAGGATGGAAAAGAACCCATTTAGTTTTATCAATGTTAAGAGATAATTTGTTAGTCTTAAACCAGTCAGATATTTTGATTACCTCGATGTTCAAGCAACTAAATAAAGTAGCAATGCTTTTGTGTGACATGAATAAATTGGTGTCATCAGCAAACATAATTGTTATTAAATCCGAGGCTTTGTATAAATCATTAATATAAATAAGGAAAAGAAGAGGTCCTAATATGGATCCTTGAGGAATATATATATATATATATATATATATATATATATATATATATATATATATATATATATATATATATATATATATATATATATATATATATATATATAAACCACTCGGCCAGTTTGTGTGGTTAGCTTGAGCTGACACTGCTTAGTGAGATTTTTTGTATTTTATTAAACTATTTGTCGAACTTTAACATAAACTCAAAATACTATGACCTTACATATTTTTTACTACAAAAGGGATTATAAATTCTGTGAATAAAACTTAGTCAAAAACTTAGTTTTATTCACAGAATTTTCCTCATCAGTACCATTATTTGATGGATTACCCTATTATGTAATGTTAAAATAATCTAAAATATATGTCGTTTTACTTTCACTTGAAAATTGTACAGTGGCAAAATCTCCTTAATTTTGATCTGTAGCATTTATTTCCGTTTTATAAAGTCTTTTATTTGTTATATAACTTTAAAATTTTCAGTACTCAATATGCCAGCGTGGCCGTGTTCTTCAGCTGACACTGAGCAGTGTTAACTCAAGCTAACCACTCAAGCTGGCCGAGTGGTTTATACATATATATATATACATACATACATATATATATGTATATATATATATATATATATATTTTTATATATATATATTTTTATTATTTAACTTTTATTTCGCTGATTAAACAATATTACAGTTTTTCATATAAAATAAATAACATGGTAAACATAAAAAACCTTTATAAAAAACTTTTTTAATCTTTTTAATTTATTATATATATATATATATATATATATATATATATATATATATATATATTATATATATATATATATATATATATATATATATATATATATATATATATATATATATATATATACTGTTATAATCAGTCAGGGACTCAAAGAAGCTAAGGATGATGCGTTTATCATCACAACCTTTTCATAAAGCCCCTTTAGTCACTCATTAAAATAAAAATAAAAAAACAGTTTAATTTTTAAAGTAAAATAAAAATTTAATAAAGCAAAACTCAATTTTTTTTTTTTTTTTTTTTTTTGTTTTTAAAAAATTGAAAAAAAAAAAAAAAAAAATATTACAACACATAAGGAGAAGAAAAAAATAAAAATTAAAAAATAAATAAAAAGAAAAAATACAAAAAAATCTGAAAACAAATACTGTAAACTATAATATATATGTCAGGAATTAAGGAGATGCATCTTAGTTTGTTGTTTGATGAAATGCTTTTTCGGTCTTTAATATTTTTATTTTGGAAACGATTTGCAATTTTAGCAATTTGGTTTTATGGGTGCTGGCCCATACAATATTTGCGTACAAAAGTTGACTATGTACAATGCTAAAGTAAAGCATATTACGTGATTTACTATCAAGAAAAGGTCTTGACTTATACAAAACACCTATTACAGAGGACACCTTTGTTTCAAGAAGACCAATATGGTTTCTCCATGACAAATTTTCATCAAAAAGTACTCCCAAAAATTGTGTGTATTTTTCACGTTTAATTTGATTTTTATTAATAAACAGTTTAGGCAGCTTTAACGGAAGATTAATTGATTGTTTTTTTTATGAAAAAGAGTAAAGCTAGTTTTTTTACAATTTAGGGATAATTTATTTGCTATGAACCAGAGGTTGATATTTTTGAGTTCAATATTCATAGTTTCAAACAAAGTCTTTGCATCAGGATGATTAAAAAATAAATTTGTATCGTCAGCATACATAATTGTAGATATTTTTTGGGAAGCTTTATGCATATCGTTAATATATATTAAAAACAATAATGGACCTAGGATTGAACCCTGAGGAACTCCACACGTAATATCAAGGGCTCCTGACTTTTCGAGTAGTGCAAATTGCTTTCTGTTAGACAAGTAGCTTTGAATCCACCTAAATGTTGAGCCTATAATGCCGTAATATTTTAGCTTGGAAAGTAAAATACTGTGATCAACTGTATCAAAGGCCTTGGAAAGATCAATAAAAACTCCTAATACCAGTTCATCACTATCAAACGACTTATAATTTTAATAATAGCATGTTCAGTAGAGCAACTGCTTGAAATCCAAACTGATTTTTGTACAACAAATTGTTTAATGTAAAGTACTTATTAACTCTATTATAAATTACTCTCTCATATACTTTTGAAAAAACTGGGAGTAGAGAAATAGGTCGGTAGTTAGAAATATTATTGCAATCAGCTTTTTTGAGAATGGGATTATTTTTGGCTAATTTAAGTTTGTCAGGGAATATACTATTTTCAAATGAAGATGATATTAAATAAAATAATGGTTTACAAATGCTGTCCATAACATAAATAGCTACATTACTGGAAATACCATCATATCCACATGACTTGTTGCGTTTAAGTTCAATAATTGCTTTATTAAATTCAAGTTTAGTTATCTTTTCATTATTTATACTTGCGTTTGGTTTTTCTCCCAAAAAATTATTAAATGTTTTATTTGGTTGCGCAATGTTAGAAGCAAGAGAGGGGCCTACATTAACAAAATATTTGTTAAATTTTTGACATATATTTGTTTCACTTGTTATAATTTTTTTTATCTGAAATTAATTTGTGTGGTAAGCAAGTATGCTTCTTTTTATATCGAATTTATGCTTATCAAGCTGATTAGAAAAATATCTTATTTTTGCTTCTTTTATATTATGTTGAAAAAACTTTTTTATAATTTTTGTAGATTTTTTCATCATCTTTATTTTTTGATTTTAAAAATTTTATGTAAAGTTTTTGTTTTCTTTTTGATGTTTTAATTAAAGTTACTGCCATCCATGGATTCTTATATCCTTTGTTTTTCATTTCTGTAGTTATTTTTGGGCATATATTATCAAAGATATTTTGAAATGTGCTTGAAATTATCAAACGCAATATTAAGATCTGTTGATGAATAAACGTTGTCCCATCGTTCTATTTGGAGTTTTTTTTTAATTATTCAGGTTTTTTATAGAAAGATTTCTGTAAGTCACAAAGATTTTTTTATTGTCAATATTAGATAGTACTTCGCGTGCTATATGGAAAACCGGAAAATGATCAGAAAAGTCTGCAATAAAAAGGCCTGATTCAAATTTAGTATTTAGGGAACTGTTTGTTAAAATATTGTCAATCACAGAAGATGATTGGTTAATAATGCGCGTGGGTTTAAATATGGTGGGTATTACATTAAATTCAAATAGTAAATTGAAAAAGTTTTTATGTTTGCAAACTTTACATAACATAATGCATAATATATATA